>NC_136956.1:953474-975974 GCF_032717465.1 Coenobita brevimanus
ATCAGAAAACTATGCAAGAAATACGTAAAGATTTGATATAAAGAGAAATACACCTGTCTATCTATCTGTCATCCGGTTTCATCTATCTATTATCTGTCTATCTATCTGCCTATTTATATTTATCTATTTCTATCTATCCATCAATCTGTCTCTACCTATCTACATTTATCTGTCTATATCTACTACTATCTATCCATCTATCTATCTATCTACTTATCTATATTTCTATCTATCTGTCTACCTTCCTACCTATGTCTCTCTCTCTCTCTCTCTCTCTCTCTCTCTTCCTACCTATGTATGCATGTCTCCCTACCTACCTACATTCTCTCTCTCTCTCTCTCTCTCTCTCTCTCTCCATGATCAGCAAACAGGGATTCACGGTGGCCTGGTGTTAACGTGTCGGGCTCGCGATCTGCCCTAACACCTTTTTCTAAGCGATTTATTTTGCTTATTTCACCTTACTCCCCTTCTTCCTATCCTTACCATGAAATTCTGTTCTCCAAGGTTAAGGAAGCTCCCTAACACCTTTTCCCAAGCGATTTATTTTGTTTATTACACCTTACTGCCTAGGGAAGGTGTGTGTGTGTGTGTGTGTGTGTGTGTGTGTGTGTGTGTGGAATTAGTATGTACGTATGTGCATGGACGTCGGTGTACGTGATCAGGGTGTGGGTGGATGTGGGTGTAGGTGGGTGAGGGTGAAGTGTGGAAGTGGGTGTGGGTGGCAGTGGGTGTGTGTGGGTGTAGGTGGATGTGGGTGTGTGTGGGTGTAGGTGGGAGTGGGTGGGAAGGGGTGTGGGTGTAGGTGGATGTGGGTGTGGGTGTGGGTGGGGTGGGGTGGGGTGGGGTTGGGTTGGGTGGGAGTGTGAGAGGTGTGGGTGGGAGTGGATGTGGTAGGTGTGGGTGGGGGTAGGTGGGTGAGGATGTGGGTGTGGTTGTGGGTGGGGTTGTAGGTGGGTGTGGGTGGGACTGGGTGTGGGGTGGGGGTGTGGGTGGGGGTACTGGTCAGACGGGTGGGTGGAGGGAAAGTAGGATATTAAGGTGGGTGGGGGGGTGGGGGGATAGGACTTGCCAGACGAGAGAGTGGGTGGAATGTGTGTGTGTGTGTGTGTGTGTGTGTGTGTGTGTGTGTGTGTGAGAGAGAGAGAGAGAGAGAGAGAGAGAGAGAGAGAATGACCTAGGAAAGTGGCAGTATGTAAAGAGAGAGAGAGGGGGGAGGAAGTGAGAGAGTGGGGGGGGGAAGGAAAGAAGGAATGTGACCTTTGAGAGAGAGAGAGAGAGAGAGAGAGAGAGAGAGAGAGAGAGAGAGAGAGAGAGAGAGAGCAAAGGTTAGTGTCCGTATTTCCATCAGTTAAGGAAGCTCCCTAACACCTTTTCCTTAGCGATTTATTTTGTTTATTACACCTTACTGTCCTATTCTGTGTTACATAAATCCTTCCAACATCGCCATACTCTGCATAAATAACGTAGAAAAGGATATTAACCAGCCATATCCAAAAATAAATCGCTAAGGAAGAGGTGTTAGGGAGCTTTTTCGATGAGAGGATATGGGACTTAAGTAAGGCTTATATTCTCGGTTAAGGAAGCTCCCTAACACCACTTCCTTAGCGATTTATTTTTTACGTTATTTATGCAGAGTATGGCGATATTGGAAGGATTTAAGTAACACAGAAAAGGGAGGCAAGATGCAATAAACAAAATAAATCGCTTAGGAAAAGATGTTAGGGAGCCTGGCGATACTGGAAGGATTTATATAACACAGAAAAGGGAGGCAAGATGCAATAAACAAAATAAATCGCCTAGGAAAAGATGTTAGGGAGCGTCCTTAACCGAGAATACACGTCTAATTATTTTTCCATACAAATAAATACACACACACACACACACACACACACACACACACATTATTATTATTATTATTATTATTGTTATTATTACACACATTATCATTATTATTAGTAGTAGTAGTACCGGTATTATTATTATTATTATTATTATTGCACACACATTATTATTATTATTATTATTATTATTATTATTGCACACACATTATTATTATTATTATTATTATTATTATTATTACACACACATTATTATTATTATTATTATTACACACACACACACACACGCACCTGGCCCAGCTTTTCGTCCTTTTGCAGCTTATTTCACGTAGCTCAGTGGCAGAAAAAGACAATACTACGGCACTTCTTCGTGACTATAGCCCTTTCACCCTAACTTGGCCCTGCTACTACTACTACTACTACTACTACTACTGTCTACTACTACCACTACTACTTTCCTCTGTAGCTATAAAATCTCTACGTCATTTTAGGTACTGGAGAGAGAGAGAGAGAGAGAGAGAGAGAGAGAGAGAGAGAGAGAATGCTGGAGGAAGAGCAAGGAGGGAAAGGAGTGCAAGGTAAGGTATAGAGAGAGAGAGAGAGAGAGAGAGAGAGAGAGAGAGAGAGAATGCTGGAGGAAGAGCAAGAAGGGAAAGGAGTGCAAGGTAAGGTATAAGAGAGAGAGAGAGAGAGAGAGAGAGAGAGAGAGAGAGAATGCTGGAGGAAGAGCATGGAGGGAAAGGAGTGCAAGGTAAAGGTATGAGAGAGAGAGAGAGAGAGAGAGAGAGAGAGAGAGAGAGAGAGAGAGACAGGAGGAAGGGCAGGAAGGAGAGAGAGAAGGGGGGGTAGGGTATGTGGCCTAGGGCAGGGTCGGTCTGTCACCCTAGGCTCAGTGCGTATTCACCTAACACATTCCTTTAGGCGACTTATCCTCAACATTACAACAAAAATATTCCCTTCAGTGCCCTTCATATCTTCCAAATATATAGAGAAATTAAATATAGAGTATAAGAATGAATATTAACGTGGTCTATGCAAAGAATGAATCGCTAGAGAATGGGTGTTAAGAATATTGGAGAATTTGCGTGCAGCGCTGCCTGACGTACGATAACACCTTCTCACGCTCTCTCCCCGAGACAGACATACCATTCTCTCTCTCTCTCTCTCTCCATTCCTTTATTCTTACCCAGTCCTTATTCTCTCTCTCTCTCTCTCTCTCTCTCTCTCTCTCTCTCTCAGATCTCTACATTCACTATTTCCTCAATGTCTTCTTCGTTTCTCCTCCGATTTCTTCCTTCTCTTTCTCTTTTCTTCCTCTCCTCCCTCTTCCTTCCCTCCTCCTCTTCTACTTCCTCTTCTTCTTGCTTCTTCGTCTCTCCCTTCCTCTTTTCCTTCCTCAATTCCTCCCTTCTTCCTTCTTTCATACCTTCCTTCTTCCTTCTATTCTCTCTCTCTCTCTCTCTCCTCTCTATCTACCTATCTATCTTCCTCCTTATCTCCAGTTCTCCCTTCCTTCTTCCTTCTTCTTCTCTCCTCTTCCTCCTTTCCAATTGTCTTCTCTTCCTGTTTTCTTCCTTCCTTCCTCTTCCTTCTTCCTTATCTCCAGTTCTCTTCTCTCTTCCTTCTTCTTCTCTCCTCTTCTTCCTCCTCCCCAGCTGTCTTCTCTTCCTCCTCCTCTTCTTCTCTATGCTTTCCTTCTCTCTCCTTTCTTCCTTTTTCTCTCCATTCCCTCCTCTTTCCTAACTTCTTCCTTACATCTTTTCTCTCTCCTCTTCTTCCTCCTTTCCTCCTCCTTTTCTCTCTTTACCTTCCTTCTCTCTCCTTCCTTCTTCCTTATTTTCTTTTCTTCTTCTCTCCATTCTCTCCTTACTAAATTCTTCCTTACATCTTCTCTCTCTCCTCTTCTTCCTCCTTTCCTCTCTTCCTCCTCCTCTTCTCTCTTTATCTTCCTCCTCCCTCCTTCCTTATTTTCTCTCCATTCCCTCCTCCTTCCTAAATTCTTCCATCTTTTCTCTCCTGTAATTCCTCTTCCTTTCCTCCTATTCCTTCCTTCTTCCTTCTAATCTTTCTCTTCTCTCATTCCTTGATTCTTCTTCTCCTCTCCTCCTCCTCTTCTTCTTCTTCTTCTCCTCCTCCTTCTCTTACTCACCTTTTTTCCTCCTCCTCCTTCTTCTTCTCCTCCTCTTCCTCCTCCTCCTATTCATCATCTTTTCTTTCCTTCTTCTCTCCCTCCACCTCTTCTTTGTCTTCCTCTTCTCTTCTCTTCCTCTCCTTCTTTTTCTCCTCCTCCTCTTATTCATCTTTTCTTTCCTTCTTCTCCTTCCTCCTCTTCCCCCTCTTCTTCTTCTTCTTCTCCTCCTCCTCCTCTTCTTCTTCTTCTACTTTTTCTTCTTCTTCATCATCTTCTTCCTCCTTCTCCTCTCTTCCTCCTCCTCCTCCTCCTCTTCTTCTTCTTCCTCCTCTTCCTCTTCCTCCTCCTCCTTAATCATGTTTGCTAAATTGGCAGGCTTAGATAATTATGCATAAGCCTAAAACCGCAATGCAATCAGGAAGGAAGGAAGGAAGGAAGGAAGGAAGGGAGGGAGGAAGGAAGGAAAGAAGAAAGGAAGGAAGGAAGGAAGGAAGGAAGGAAGGGAGGGAGGGAGGAAGGAAAGAAGAAAGGAAGGAAGGAAGGAAGGAGGGAAGGAAGGAAGAAAGGAAGGAAGGATGGATGGAAGGAAGGAGGAAGGAAGGAAGGAAGAACGGAAGAAAGGAAGGAAGGAGGGAAGGAAGGATGAAAGAAAGGAAGGAAGGAAGGAGGGAGGGAGGGAGGAAGGAACTAATGAAGGAAGGAAGGAAGGAAGGAACGAGGGAAGGAAGGAAGGAAAGGAAGATGGATGGAGGGAAGGAGGGAAAGAAGGAAGGAAGGAACGTAGGAAGATTCAAGGTCGGAAGGAAGGAAGGAAGGAAGGAAGGAAAGAAGGGAGGGAGGGAGGAAGGAAGAAAATGAGAAGGAAGAAAAGAAGGTAGGAGGGAGGGAAGGAAGGAAGGAAGAGAAATAAATGAATGAAGGAAAATACTTAAGAAAGAATCGAGAGAGAGAGAGAGAGAGAGAGAGAGAGAGAGAGAGAGAGATAGGGTGTGGCATGCAGGTGTATTGACTACCATTCTGCCATGAGTCACCCTGCATCATACTGTCCTGTCATACTACTGTCATATCCCTGTCATACTACTGTCATATCCCTGTCATACTTGTCATATTCCTGTCATACTACTGTCATACTTGTCATATTCCTGTCATACTACTGTCATATCCCTGTCATACTACTGTCATATTCCTGTCATACTAGTCATATTCCTGTCTAACTACTGTCATACTTGTCATATTCCTGTCACATTACTGTCATACTTGTCATATTCCTGTCATACTAGTCATATCCCTGTCATACTACTGTCATACTTGTCATACTACTGTCATATTCCTGTCATACTACTGTCATACTTGTCATATTCCTGTCACATTACTGTCATACTTGTCATATTCCTGTCATACTACTGTCATACTTGTCATACTACTGTCATATTCCTGTCATACTTGTCATACTACTGTCATATTCCTGTCATACTACTGTCATACTTGTCATATTCCTGTCACATTACTGTCATACTTGTCATATTCCTGTCATACTAGTCATATCCCTGTCATACTACTGTCATATTCCTGTCTAACTACTGTCATACTTGTCATATTCCTGTCATACTACTGTCATACTAGTCATATTCCTGTCACATTACTGTCATACTTGTCATATTCCTGTCATACTACTGTCATACTAGTCATATTCCTGTCACATTACTGTCATACTTGTCATATTCCTGTCATACTACTGTCACTATAGTCATATTCCTGTCATACTGGTGGTGGTAGTAGTAGTAATAGTAGTAGTAGTAGTAGTGGTTGTGGTGGTGGTGGTGGTGGTGGTAGTAGTAGTAATAGTAGTAGTAGTAGTAGTAGTGGTGGTGGTGGTGGTGGTGGTGGTGGTAGTAGTAGTAGTAGTAGTAGTAGTAGTAGTAGTAGTAGTAGTAGTTGTTGTTGTTGTTGTTGTTGCATTAGTAGTAGTAGTAGTTGTTGTTGTTGTTGTTGTAGCGTTAGTAGTAGTAGTATACCGTAGTAGTCGTTGTAATAGTAGTAGTAGTAGTAGTAGTAGTAGTAGTAGTTGCAGGCTGGTTACTCTCCTCCTGCAGTCCACCATCGTCCTTTCGGGGGATAGGGAGGGAGTTGAGGGACGTGTGTATAACCAGGCAGTGGATCCGCCTGGTTATATCAGTGCCACCACGTGAAGGCCTCCCTCTCCACCACCCATACATAAAACAGTAGATAGATAGATGGAAAGATAGATAGACAGACGGATAGATAGATAGATAGATAGATTAGCTTTCCAAAAATGTCACTCGGGACTCGACCTCGCGTCCTTGTGATTCCTGATTGACCTGCCTGCCCACTGCCTCACCTCTCCTCCCCCTTTTAGGCAGGCACGCTACTTCCTCTTATTTCTTCCCTCCTTCCTTCCTTTTCACCTTTTCGTATCCGATTTATCCGTCTTCCTTCCTTTATTCTTCTCACTTCTTCCTTCCCTTCCTTCTGCTTCTCATTTACGGCCTTCCTTCTCACTTCCACCTCCTTCCTTCCTTCCTTCGTCAAATCCTCTTCCTTCCTTCTCTCCCTCTTCCTTCCTTCCTTCTCGCCCCCTCTTCCTTCCTTCCTTCTCACTTTCATTCCTTTCCTTCCTTATCGCTTCCTCTTCCTTCCTTATTTCCTCTTTCTTCTCCCCCTTCCTTCCTCATTTCCTCTTCCTTCCTTTCCTCCTCATTTCCTCTTCCTTCCTTCCTTCTCATTTCCTCTTCCCTCCTTCTTCCTCATTTCCTCTTCCTTCCTTCGTCACTTCCTCTTTCTTCCTTCTCGTCCTCTTCCTTCTTTCCTTCTCATTTCCTCTTCCTTCCTTCCTTCTCACTTCCTCTTCATTCCTTCCTTCCTTCCTTCTCGTTTCCTCTTCATTCCTTCCTTCCCGCTTCCTCTTCCTTCCTTCTCGTTTCCTCTTCATTCCTTCCTTCCTTCCTTCTCGCTTCCTCTTCCTTCCTTCCTCCTCCTCCTCTTTTCTTTTTACTTTCTTTACCATATCGTTTTCCTTGCATCTTTCCTCCTCCTCTTCCTCTTTATCCTCCATTCTTCCCCTCCTCCCCTCCTCCTCCTTCCTCTTCTTTTTCCAGTCTTTCCTTTCATACCTTCTCTTCCTGTCCTAAGCATTTCATTCCTCCTCCTCCTCCTCCTTCCGTTTTTTCATGTAGTTACTTCGTTTATAAGTTCCTCTTCCTCGTCTCTATAAACTCCTCCTCCTCCTCCTCTTCCTCCTCCTCTTCTACATCCTCTTCCTTTTCCTTCCATCGCCCTTCTTCTTCTCCTCTTCCTCCTCCTCTTCTACATCCTCTTCCTTTTCCTTCCATCGCCCTTCTTCTTCTCCTCTTCCTCCTCCTCTCCCTCCATACTTCTCTTTCATTTCTTTTTTTCGTCCATCTTCCTCCCTCCTCTTCTACTCCATATTTCCTCTTAACTTCCTCTTCTCCTCCTCCTCCGTCTCTTCTTTAATAATTCCCCCTCTTCATTAGCTCCTCCTCCTCCTTCTTCTTCATCTTCTTCTTCTCCTCCTCTTCCTCCTCCTTTCATTCCTCCTTTATATTATTCTTCCTCTTCCTCAGTTCCTTTTCCTCCTCCTCCTCTTCCTCCTCCTTCTTCTTCTTCTTCTTCTCCTCCTCCTCCTCCTCCTCTTCCTTTATAATAATTTTCCATTTTCTCAGTTCATTCCTCTCCTCCTCCTCCTCTTCCTTCTCTTTCTCCTCCTCCTCCTCCTTCTTCTCCTCCTCCTCTTTCTTCTCCTTCTTCTCCTCCTCCTCCTCCTTCTCCTCCTCCTCCTCTTTCTTCTCCTCTCTCTTCTCCTCCTCGTCCTCTTCCTCGTCCTCTTCCTCCTCCTCCTCCTCCTGCTCCTGGTGTCAGCGCGTGGCACACTTCCTCCTGACCGTGGTGCTGGGACATATAAGGAAGACCCGACATTGACCACCTGTCTTCCTGCACACTCTTCCTCCTCTTCCTCTCCTCCTCCTCTTCTTCTTCTTCCTCCCTTCCTCCTCTTCTTCGTCTTATCCTCCTCCTTTTCTTCTGCCTATCTTCCTCCTCTTCTTCCTATCCTCCTCCTCTTCTTCCTATCCTCCTCCTCTTCTTCCTATCCTCCTCCTCTTCTTCCTATCCTCCTCCTCTTCTTTTTCTTATCCTCCTCCTTTTCTTCTTCCTATCTTTCTCCACTTCTTCCTCTCCTCCTACTCTTCTTCCTATCCTCCTTCTCCTCTTCTTCTTATCCTCCTCCTCTTCTTTCTGTGGCAATTCCTCCTCTTCTTCCTATCCTCCTCCTCCTCCTCTTCTTCCTATCTTCCTCCTCCTCTTCTTCTTCTCCTTCTCTTCTTCCTCTCCTCCTCCTCTTCTTCTTATCCTACTCCTTTTCTTCTTCCTTCTTCCTCCTCTTCTTCCTAGCCTCCTCCTCTTCTTCCTCTCCTCCTCCTCTTCCTCTCCTCCTCTTCTTCTTCCTATCTTCCTTCTCTTCTTCTTATCCTCCTCCTCTTCTTTCTGTGGCAATTCCTCCTCTTCTTCTTCTCCTCCTCCTCTTCTTCCTATCCTCCTCCTTTTCTTCCTATCCTCCTCCTCTTCTTCCTCTCATCCTCCTCTTCTTCCTATCTTCCTCCTCTCCTTCCTAGCCTCCTCCTACCCTCTCCCTCCTTCATATTCGATGTTATTTCTCTCTCTCTCTCTCTCTCTCTCTCTCTCTCTCTCTCTCTCACACACACACACACACACACACACACACACACACACACACACTCTCCTTATTAGTCCTGTGAATACTCAGTACTTCCCTTGTATTTCTGCATCCGAGAGAGAGAGAGAGAGAGAGAGAGAGAGAGCGCTTTGTGTGCATCAGGTGTCTGTATGTATGTATGTATGAAAGGTAGTAACGTTAGACTATGTGCGTCTTGTGTACTATATGTGCGCATAGATGTGTACATAGTTTGTGTATGCATGTATGTATGTATGAATGTACAGTGTATATGTATGTATGTATGTATAAGTACCGCTATGTATGTATATGTATGTATGTATGTATGGATGTGTATGTATGTATGTATGTGTACGTAGGCCTATGTGTATATAGGTATGTGTGCGTGTAGGCCTATGTGTATGTATGTGTGCGTGTGGGCCTATGTGTATGCATGTATGTATGGATGTTTGGATGGATGTGTATACCGTACGCATGTATGTATGTGTGCGTGTAGGCCAATGTGTATGCATGTATATATGTATGTATGTATGGATGGACGGACGGAAGGATGGATGTGCGTATGCATGTATGTATGTGTGTGTGCGTGTGGGCCTATGTGTATGTATGTGTGCGTGTAGGCCTATGTGTATGTATGTGCGCGTGTAGGCCTAAGTGTATGTATATGTATGTGTGTGTAGGCCTAAGTGTATGTACTGTATGTGTGCGTGCAGGCCTATGTATATGTATGTATGTGTGCGTGTAGGCCTATATGTATGTATATGTATGTATGTGTGCGCATAGGCCTGTGTATGTGTGCATGTAGGCCTATGTGTATGTATATGTATGTGTGCTTGTAGGCCTATGTGTATGTATATGTATGTATGTGTGCATATAGGCCTATGTGTATGTATGTGTGCATGTAGGCCTGTGTATGAATATGTATGTATGTGTGTGTAGGCCTATGTGTATGTATGTGTGCATGTAGAGCTGTGTATGTGTGTGCGTGTAGAGCTGTGTATGCATGTAGGTATCCCAACTCTCTCCTGCAGCCTTCCCCCTCACAAAATAGGCATAAGGTAATAAAGCACCTTGCGTCACTTCCCTCCGTCACTCAATGCGTCACACACTTCTTATGCGTCACGGCGTCTCTTGTGGCATTGGCGAGCTGCAAACACATTCTCCTTAGCGATTTATTTTAGTGTCTTCTGATATTTTGTTGTGGTTTTATTGATGGAAAGTGATATGGAAGGAAAGGATGTTAAACTGCAGAGAGAGAGAGAGAGAGAGAGAGAGAGAGGGGGTAATACCATGCTGAAATAGAAGGAGGAGGAGGAGGAGGAGGAGGAGGGGGGGGAGAAGAAGAAGAGGTGGAGGAGGAGGAGGAGAAGAAGAAGAAAAGGAGGAGGAGGAGGAGGAAGAGGAGGAGGAGAGAAAACAATATTGATGTATTTAAAGTTCTCATTGGATATCCCGTAACGCCTCTTCCTTAGCGATTTATTTTGCGTATTAACTTCAGTGTCTGCTAATTTTAAACTGTAATCTTCACTCCTGTGTTGAAACGATGTATTAACACTAGATTATGCAGCTAGTCACGAAGAAGTGCTATGGAAAGGATGTAGAGCCGTAGTACTGTATGATGCTAGTCACGAATAAGTGCTAAGGAAAGGATGTAGAGCCGTTGTATTGTATGATGCTAGTCACGAAGAAGTGCTATGGAAAGGATGTAGAGCCGTAGTGCTGTATGATGCTAGTCACGAAGAAGTGCTATGGAAAGGATGTAGAGCCGTAGTATTGTCTTTTTAACACTAGAATATGATGCTAGTCACGAAGAAGTGCTATGGAAAGAATGTAGAGCCGTAGTATTGTCTTTTTAACACTAGAATATGATGCTAGTCACGAAGAAGTGCTGTGGAAAGGATGTAGAGCCGTAGTATTGTCTTTTTAACACTAGAATATGATGCTAGTCACGAAGAAGTGCTATGGAAAGGATGTAGAGCCGTAGTATTGTCTTTTTAACACTGGAATATGATGCTAGTCACGAAGAAGTGCTATGGAAAGGATGTAGAGCCGTAGTATTTTCTTTTTAACACTAGATTAGGATGCTAGTCACGAAGAAGTGCCCACACACAGATACATACATATACACACATACATACATCCATAAATACACCCACCCACACACATACATACATACATACACACACAAAGACGCACTTGCATGAACAGAGATTGCATTGACACTGCATGCTCTCTCTCTCTCTCTCTCTCTCTCTCTCTCTCTCTCAATAACCAGTTATTTATCAGTTAGATCAATTACCGTAACCCCATGAGTACGAAATCTACAGAGAGAGAGAGAGAGAGAGAGAGAGAGAGAGAGGCAGACAGACAGATAGACAAAGAGAGAGAGTAAGAGAGAGAGAGGGGGGGTAAGCGAATCAATGTGGAGGAAGAAAAAATAGAGAGAGAGAGAGAGAGAGAGAGAGAGGAAATTAAAGCAAATTAAACAGCCTATCTAGGTCTTCAATTAATAACAAGTAGGCCTATGTTGGGGCTTGAGAGAGAGAGAGAGAGAGAGAGAGAGAGAGAGAGAGAGAGAGAGAGAGAGAGAGAGAGAGAGAGAGAGAGAGAGAGAGAGAGAGTTGTAAGGACCAAAACAGATAGATAATGTTTGTGTAGGCTGAGAAAATGTATTTGGTTTAGATAGATATATAAAGAGAGAGAGAGAGAGAGAGAGAGAGAGAGAGAGAGAGAGAGAGAGAGAGAGAGAGAGAGAGAGAGTGGCCTATGCAGGGTGTCAATGGTATCTGTGTGTGCAAATGTGTGTGTGTGTGTGTGTGTGTGTGTGTGTGTGTGTGTGTGTGTGTGTGTGTGTGTGTGTGTGTACATACCCGCATGATGTGAGGAGTCTTGTACACGCATCCGGCTTCTCGTGTGCGTATGTGTGCGTGTGTATGTACGTAACCTTGATACCGCTTCTCTTAATCTGTCCTTCATTCTGTGTGCGTTTTTGGCCATGTACGTAAAATATCCTTGCCTTAGATTTTATGTATACCCTTCCGTACACATGGAAGGATATGTGCACGTGCGTCTGTGTGTACGTATGTATGCATGAACGTGTAGACCTGTGTGTACGTATGTATGCATGAACGTGTAGACCTGTGTGTACGTATGTATGCATGAACGTGTAGACCTGTGTGTATCAGGATATTTGAATCAATGTTTTAGAGAGAGAGAGAGAGAGAGAGAGAGAGAGAGAGAGAGAGAGAGAGAATGTGTATCAGTGTCTGCAGGATTTGTGTGCACATGTAAGTATGCTTGTGTGTGTGTGTGTGTGTGTGTGTGTGTGTGTGTGTGCTGTCTAACGATGCCGTATATATAACTATCAGAGAGAGAGAGAGAGAGAGAGAGAGAGAGAGAGAGAGAGAGATGCTGACATGTGTATCGGCATGGAAGAATTGTTTATGTACACACGATGTTGTGTGTATACGTACATAACGATGAAAAAAGTGAATCTCTGTAAGCGTGGTATGTATGTATGCATGTGTGTATGTATGTATGTTTGTGTGTGTCTATCGGTAAGATGTGTAAGGATGCTGTGTAAGTGGACTGAACAATATGTGCACATAAGGAGGTGTGTGTATGTAAGGATCGTTTTCTGATGTATACATGTAAGGATGCTGTAGTGTGTGTGTGTGTGTGTGTGTGTGTGTGTGTGTGTGTGTGCAGGAAGTGTGTACCATTCAGACCCACCCTTATTTAGACCGGATACCCACATACCCACACCATCCATCCCACCCACATCCCGCCGACATCCCACACCCATCACCCTCCCCCACATCCCAAAAATAATCCCCACCCGTAAATAATCCGCCAAATCCCCCAAAAGATGGTCAGATGAGCGTGAAAATCGAATAAACGGATTTGGCGGGAATGAGTCACTCGGTCCAAAATGGCTGCCAGAGGTCGTCGGAGGAAGACGTATTTTGCTCCTCATCTAACTCATTTTCCTCCTTATTTTCGCATTTCCTACGCCCCTACGCTGGTAAAATATAAACAATTCTTTATTTTGAAATCATATATGGGTGGTAATAAGGTAAATGAGGGCTAGGAAGGTGTTAAATAAGGGAAGAAGTGGATGTTAGTTCGCCCCCCAACAAGGGAAGCTGCGTTTTTTTGCTTCTCGTCATCCTTAACGCGGCCGTATAAGGACATTCCCGCAAAGATAAACAAACCGCGTCTTTTAATTTCGTCCTTATTTACGTCCGTCCCTTTGCGTACGCTATTAATCGATTATTTTTAACCCCTTCGCTACGGGAATAGATATAGATAGATTGATAAGGGACTGAGATAGAGATTAATGAAGTTTAAGTGCCAAAAATTGATGAGAGAGAGAGAGAGAGAGAGAAATTTCCGAAATTAATGTCTGCATATAACTGAAAAAAGTACAAAAAATCTCTACATACAGCCTTCATTAACTGTCTACAGCAACAGAGGGGTTTGTATTCTGAATAAAATCGTCTGGTGGGGACTAACTAGGAGTGTGAGTGAGGTGGAGGGGGGGGAGAGGGAGAGGAAGGCCGAGGATGAGATGGAGGATGAAATAGAGGTATATGAGAGAGGGGGGGGGTTATATCAGAGGAAGGGCAGCGAAATGGCAGTGGACAGGGCGACATGGAGGCGATTTGTTTGTGGCCACCCCTTCCGGAATTGTGGCGTCTGGCTATGAGAGAGAGAGAGAGAGAGAGAGACAGACAGACAGAGAGAGGGAGAGAGAGTGCTTATATTGAAGGGGTTAAGGGAAGTGCATGCTACGGGTAGGACTGACAACACAACCCAACATTTCCGTCGTAATTAAGTTTTCCGGAAGTCTCTGTACACTATAATTAAGCGAAGAATTTCCTTTACACTGTCCCTCAACGCTGACCCAACCTCTACTCATTCTCTCTCTCTCTCTCTCTCTAAAGATCCACTCGTCAGATTGGTGATGACTGGGTGAATGCAACGTTACTTCATTATTTCTCTCTCTCTCTCTCTCTCTCTCTCTCTCTCTCTCTCTCTCTTTCTCTCTCTCTCTCTCTCTCTCGCTCTCTCTCTCTCTCTCTCTCTCTCTCTCTCTCTCTCTCTCTCTCTCTCTCTCTCTCTCTAAAGATGCACTCGACAGATTGGTAATTGCAACGTTACTTCACTATCTCTTTCCTCGTTGGCATTATTAACTAACAACGTATATCTGAGGGGGACAGAAGGGTTGGTAAATATTATTCAGACATGTTGCATTCACCTAAGCATCCTATCATGTGCATCTTCGCCTCAGTAAAAAAAAAAATAAATAATATCAAATACTACTACAGCCACTACTACTACTACTACTACTACTACTACCACTTATAATGTTACTACTACTAATAATAATACGGTAATAATAATAATAATAATAATAATAACACTACAATCAGCGGTAATTAACGCGAACTCTCACCTCCAGCCTTGCCCTACTAACGGTCTAATTGGGCTGTTAGAGGAGGATAATTGCCTGTGTGACGTTATTCTCTCTCTCTCTCTGGGGATTAGGATGATTCTCTCTCTCTCTCTCTCTCTCTCTCTCTCTCTCTCTCTCTCTCTCTCTCTCTCTCACACACACACACACACACACACACACACACACACACACACCATAAATATATTCTTTGTCTTTATGTGTCCTTCTCTCTCTCTCTCTCTCTCTCTCTCTCTCTCTCATATCATAGTCTTTATGTGTGCTTGTCTGTTTCTCTCTCTCTCTCTCTCTCCATAATCTGAATGTATACCGGTATTCTTTCTCCCTCACACACACACACACACACACACACACACACACACACACACACGCACACATCATAATCTGAATGTATTATATTCCTCTCTCTCTCTCTCTCTCTCTCTCTCTCTCTCCGTAAATTAATTCTTTGTACTTCTGTGTCTGCCTGTCTGTTCTCTCTCTCTCTCTCTCTCTCTCTCTCTCTCTCTCTCTCTCTCTCTCTCATACGTTACTTAAACAATTATCTCATTCACAGCTCAGCCAACCGTTGCTCACACAATGGGTTACTTTAACTGTCTCTCTCTCTCTCTCTCTCTCTCTCTCTCTCTCTCTCTCCATAATCTGAATGCATCTATTCTTTGTCTACCTGTCTGTATCTTTACTGATCTCTCTCTCTTTCTCTCTCTCTCTCTCTCTCTCCATAATCTGAATACATCTGTTCTTTATCTACCTGTCTGTATCTTTACTGATTCTCTCTCTCTCTCTCTCTCTCCCTCCATAATCTGAATGCATTTATTCTTTGTCTACCTGTCTATCTTTACTGATTCTCTCTCTCTCTCTCTCTCTCTCTCTCTCCATAATCTGAATGCATCTATTCTTTGTCTGCCTGTCTGTATCAACTGATTCTCTCTCTCTCTCTCTCTCTCTCTCTCTCTCTCTCTCTCAGCTAGGTTAGAGAAAGCTTTGTTACATCTAATTTAGTGCTAGATTAAAATTCCTTATCGGCATTATTTCCCCCGGGTTGAGTGAACTTCCTTTTCCGTGCCCGCAGTGCCAGTGGGAGAGGTGGGTGGGGAGAGCCTTCAATTCTGCTCTATTTCACTCAGTTTTAGAGTAGCAATGTTACTCCTCGGTACGGTATGGGTCGTAAGGTCTTTTAAGGTAGTACTTGTCCTTGGAACTCCCCCCTTCAACATATAGCAATGAACCCGACTTCAAGTGACCCGGTAAGGTATGGGTCGTGAGGTCTTTTGAGGCACTACTTGTCCTTGTAACTCTCCCTCTTTATATATAAATATAATTAACTTCATATACATAACTGACTAAGAATTTCCACATATAAATAGGTATTCACATATATACTTTACAATATTTCTAACTATATCTATCTATTTATCTATCTATCGGTATTAGTAGATATCCTTTACATTCATTCTATCTATCGTTTTATCTATCTATACAAATAAATATCTGTATTTATATAACTAAGAATTCTATCTATCTATCTATCTATTGCCAGACGCCATAATCCCGTAAGGGGTGGCCATTTGACACTGAGTTAGTTGTTTTACAGGGAGGGGCACTAACCCTCCACCAACCCACTTGTTGACACGTAGGGAGCACGTATGGTTTGGTTATATGGTTACCACCCAGCGTTGTAAATGGTTTCTTGGCTTACAGGAAACCATTTGGCTTGTCACTCAATGTAAAGCCACCTGTAAAGGAAAGAAAAGCAATAAGAAGTGACAGGAAAGATGGGAGAAATAGGAAGAGAGGAGGGCAGGCACAGAAAAAGAATGATAAAGGCTAAAGGAAGAAGTAGGCAGCACTACATCAAGTGAGTGGATGATGGTGAGAAATAGGAAGAGAGGAGGACAGGCATAGAAAAAGAATGATAAAGGCTAAGGAAGAAGTAGGCAGCACTACATCAAGTGAGTGGATGATGGTGAGAAATAGGAAGAGAGGAGGACAGGCATAGAAAAAGAATGATAAAGGCTAAGGAAGAAGTAGGCAGCACTACATCAAGTGAGTGGATGATGGTCGCCACCACCTACCACTTTTGCACATATAAATCGGTATTCATAGATATCCTTCACATTCATTCTATCTATCTATTTATCTATCTATATACAAATAATGAACATCTGTATTTATATAACTAAGAAGAATTTCCACATATAAACTGATATACATAAATATTCTTTACATATACATAATATAAATACGTGGATTTTCATTTTTTTACCCACAGGCCTACTAAGTTAATATACATAAAATCTCTCAAATATACTGTATTACATAGTGCGGTACGGCTGTAATAATAATAATAATAATAATGATAATAATAATAATAATAACTATAATAATACCGGTAATAATAATAATAATAATAATAATAATAATAATAACAATAACAACAACAATAATAATAATAATAATAATAATAATAATAGTAATAATGACCAACAATAATAATAATAATAACAATAATAATAATAATAATAACAATATTAATAATCTATCTATCTATTGCCAGACGCCTCAATCCCGATTGGGGTGGCCACAAAAAAATCGCCTCCAAGTCGCCCTGTCTCCCGCCATTTCACTGCCCTGCTCCCAACTCACACACCCCTCTCTCATTAATAATAATAATAATAATAATAATAATAATAATAAGGAAGATGTTATTCTCTACGGCAAATTCAAGTTAGCCTGCAAGGACTCTTTATTATTTTCTCACTGGCATCTTATTCATTACTTTCTCTCTCTCTCTCTCTCTCCAAAGAAATTAGGTTAAACATAATTAATCAATATATATCTTATCAGTAAGTTAACATACTCAAAATTCTCTCTCTCTCTCTCTCTCTCTCTCGCACACACACACACACACACACAGAAATCAAGTTAAACATTCTTAACTACAAATCAACTTTAGCAACTCTCTCTCTCTCTCTCTCTCTCTCTCTCTCTCTTACACACACACACACACACACACACACACACACACACACACACAGAAATCAAGTTAAACATTCTTAACTACAAATCAACTTTAGCATCTCTCTCTCTCTCTCTCTCTCTCTCTCTCTCTCTCTCACACACACACACACACACACACAGAAATCAAGTTAAACATTCTTAACTACAAATCAACTTTAGCAACTCTCTCTCTCTCTCTCTCTCTCTCTCTCTCTCTTACACACACACACACACACACACACACACACACAGAAATCAAGTTAAACATTCTTAACTACAAATCAACTTTAGCAACTCTCTCTCTCTCTCTCTCTCTCTCTCTCTCTCTCTTACACACACACACACACACACACACACACACAGAAATCAAGTTAAACATTCTTAACTACAAATCAACTTTAGCAACTCTCTCTCTCTCTCTCTCTCCACCTACCTTGCAAATGGTGTGTGTTCCAGCTGGTAGTGTTCATGGATGGGGTCTCTGCTAATAAGGGCGTCCAGAGCATCTTTGGTAAGGT
Source organism: Coenobita brevimanus (assembly GCF_032717465.1). NCBI lineage: Eukaryota > Metazoa > Arthropoda > Malacostraca > Decapoda > Coenobitidae > Coenobita > Coenobita brevimanus. The sequence continues at coordinate 971,167 of NC_136956.1, forward strand.
CCAGATAGCCCTTACGCCCCTCCTCCACCACCACCACGCCCGACCCTACGCTACGCATCCTCTCCTGGGCGTATTTTGGGCGTGTGGAGGCAATTTGGGCGTATTTTGGGCGTGCGGAGGCAATTTGGGCGTATTTTGGGCGTGTGGAGGCAATTTGGGCGGGTTTTGGGCGTGCGGAGGCAATTTGGGCGTATTTTGGGCGTGTGGGGGTAACTTGGGCGAGTTTTGGGCGTGTGGAGGCAACTTGGGCGTATTTTGGGCGTGTGGAGGCAATTTGGGCGGGTTTTGGGAGTGGGGAGGAAACTGGGGCTTATTTTGGGCGTGGGGAGGAAACTGGGGCGTATTTTGGGCGAGGGGAGGCAATTTGGGAGGGTTTTTAGGCGTGAGGAAATACTCTGGGCTGGAAATGTTTGAGTTAGTGGATTTTGGGAGGTATAAAGTGGGTGGGAGGCAGACTGGCGGGTGGGAGGGAGGATGGGGGGCAGGCAGGTGGATGTAGGTGGGGAGATGCGGACGTAAATGGGCGTAGTTGTGGGTGGAATAAAGACGTAAGCTGCTATCATCCACTACCACCCTCTCACTCTCCTATCACTCCTTATCGCTGTCACAAACTCCTATTTCAACCGTTACTTCGGTCACCCGTTACTTTTATTTCCGGTAACTTTCAAAATCTTAAGTCAGTTCCAGCATCCGTTACTTCAGACTTCCGGTAACTCAAAATTTCCGGTTACTTCAGTCATAGGTTACTTTGTCACTCATTCGTTTCCAGTTTCCATGTTTTACATTATATTTTCGTATTTTTCACTGCATATATTCGCCAACTTATATCTTCCATGATGTATTTCAATTAATGTCCATGATCATTTAGTTTCCTTTACACTTTGTCGTCACTTTATAAATATTTTGCACTTTTCCTTATCAAATTTAAATCGTAGCTTCGTTTTCCTTCTTAAATCCCTTCGTTTTACCCGCCACATTTAAAGCACACTTGTTCATGCCCTCAAATTTAAATCCTCAAGTTTTCCATCCACTCAGTTTTAAATCCTCGTTCCTAATCCACTCAAACTTAAATCCTCAAGTTTTTCACTCACTCAAATATAAATCCTTAAGTTTTTCCTCCACTCAAATTTAAATCCTCGTTCCTAATCCACTCAAATTTAAATCCTCAGGCTTTTCACCCGCCCAGTTTTAAATCCTCGTTTCTAATCCACTCAAATTTAAATCCTCAAGTTTTTCATGCACTCAGATTTAAATCAGACACTCATTCACAGAACTTCCATTTCTCTATAACTTCCCCGACTCTCACGCGTCTGGCAATACAAAGGGAAGAGGGGCGACATCGTTCTATGGCGGTATTCACTTTTTTTTCTCTCCTTTTCACTCGGGCACGTTCACATGGTCGAAAATGGCGTCAAATTCGAAGTCCGAGGGATGGCAACACTAACCAACTGGCATTTAAAACCAACGATTTTTTTTATCTTCTTTCCACCGCTAAAACTTCGTCGGCATCAGCGATATTGGAACCCGTTAATCCTAAAATTACCAAATCACCTTTCAAACCCAAATTAAACTACTTTCGGGTACTTTTGGGCGAGTTTTGAAAGCTGGGTTGGGCTTGGGAGGCTGCTTCCATATTCACAAACCTTCTTCAGTGTATAATTTCATGTTTTTTCTCATATCTTCACTCTAATAAGCACCATACATTTCCCAAACACACCCGTGAATAATGAAAAAACAGGGGAGGTTCCTTGTAATGGTAGAGTAAAAGATATATCAATTTATCCTCGGAAATATTTAAAGATCGTTGATAATTAGCGCTCCCCAGGGCCCGGCGGGGATCGTTGTCGTAACCGCCGCCTCTTCGGATTTAAGCGGTTGTGCTGGAAGTCCCGCTGGTCGACGTACCCTGTTGATGCCGCCAAACTTCACCCATGTTATCGTACCGCATTGGCTTTCATTCACTCTCTCCAAGTTCATCTATAATTTCTATCTGTCTGCATTACCTGTCTGTTTATCTATGGTATTTCATTGCACCATATCTATCTCTGTCTTGCATCTATCGTATGCTTCATATTCTATACCGTTTTGACTCTAACTTGGCCTAAAATTGCCATCTCCATCTTGAATGCTGATCTGTAACCATAGGTAACACTAGAATATGATGCTGGTCACGAAGAAGTGCCATGGAAAGGATGCAGAGCCGTAGTATTGTCTTTTTAACACTGGAATATGATGCTAGTCACGAAGAAGTGCTATGGAAAGGATGTAGAGCCGTAGTATTGTCTTTTTAACACTGGAATATGATGCTAGTCACGATGAAGTGCTATGGAAAGGATGTAGAGCCGTAGTATTGTCTTTTTAACACTAGAATATGATGCTAGTCACGAAGAGGTGCTATGGGAAGGATGTAGAGCCGTAGCATTGTCTTTTTAACACTAGAAAATGATGCTAGTCACGAGGAAGTGCTATAGAAAGGATGCAGAGCCGTAGTATTGTCTTTTTAACACTAGAATATGACGCTAATCACGAAGAGGTGCTATGGAAAGGATGTAGAGCCGTAGTATTGTCTTTTTAACACTAGAATATGATGCTAGTCACGAAGAAGTGCTATGGAAAGGATGTAGAGCCGTAGTATTGTCTTTTTAACACTAGAATATGATGCTAGTCACGAAGAGGTGCTATGGAAAGGATGTAGAGCCGTAGTATTGTCTTTTTCTGCCACTGAGCTACGTGAAATAAGCTGCGAAAGGACGAAAATCTGGGCCAAGTTAAGGTGAAAGGATGATAGTCACGAAGAAGTGCTATGGAAAGGATGTAGAGCCGTAGTATTGTCTTTTTAACACTAGAATATGATGCTAGTCACGAAGAGGTGCTATAGGAAGGATGTAGAGCCGTAGTATTGTCTTTTTAACACTAGAATATGATGCTAGTCACGAAGAAGTGCTATGGAAAGGATGTGGAGCCGTAGTATTGTCTTTTTAACACTAGAAAATGATGCTAGTCACGAAGAGGTGCTCTGGGAAGGATGTAGAGCCGTAGTATTGTCTTTTTAACACTAGAATATGATGCTAGTCACGAAGAGGTGTTATGGAAAGGATGTAGAGCCGTAGTAGTCTTTTTAACACTAGAATATGATGCTAGTCACGAAGAAGTGCTATGGAAAGGATGTGGAGCCGTAGTATTGTCTTTTTAACACTAGAATATGATGCTAGTCACGAAGAAGTGCTATGGAAAGGATGTGGAGCCGTAGTATTGTATTTTTAACACTAGAATATGTTGCTAGTCACGAAGAAGTGCTATGGAAAGGATGTGGAGCCGTAGTATTGTCTTTTTAACACTAGAATATGATGCTGGTCACGAAGAAGTGCTATGGAAAGGATGTAGAGCCGTAGTATTGTCTTTTTAACACTAGAATATGACGCTAGTCACGAAGAAGTGCTATGGAAAGGATGTACAGTAGAGCCGTAGTATTGTCTTTTTAACACTAGAATATGATGCTAGTCACGAAGAAGTGCTATGGAAAGGATGTAGAGCCGTAGTATTGTCTTTTTAACACTAGAATATGATGCTAGTCACGAAGAAGTGCTATGGAAAGGATGTAGAGCCGTAGTATTGTCTTTTTAACACTAGAATATGATGCTAGTCACAAAGAAGTGCTATGGAAAGGATGTAGAGCCGTAGTATTGTCTTTTTAACACTAGAATATGATGCTAGTCACGAAGAAGTGCTATGGAAAGGATGTAGAGCCGTAGTATTGTCTTTTTAACACTAGAATATGATGCTAGTCACGAAGAAGTGCTATGGAAAGGATGTAGAGCCGTAGTATTGTCTTTTTAACACTAGAATATGATGCTAGTCACGAAGAAGTGCTATGGAAAGGATGTAGAGCCGTAGTATTGTCTTTTTAACACTACGAGTAGAATATGATGCTAGTCACGAAGAGGTGCTATGGAAAGGATGTAGAGCCGTAGTATTGTCTTTTTAACACTAGAATATGATGCTAGTCACAAAGAAGTGCTATGGAAAGGATGTAGAGCCGTAGTATTGTCTTTTTAACACTAGAATATGATGCTAGTCACGAAGAAGTGCTATGGAAAGGATGTAGAGCCGTAGTATTGTCTTTTTAACACTAGAATATGATGCTAGTCACGAAGAAGTGCTCTGGAAAGGATGTCGAGCCGTAGTATTGTCTTTTTAACACTAGAATATGATGCTAGTCACGAAGAAGTGCTATGGAAAGGATGTAGAGCCGTAGTATTGTCTTTTTAACACTAGAATATGATGCTAGTCACGAAGAAGTGCTATGGAAAGGATGTAGAGCCGTAGTATTGTCTTTTTAACACTAGAATATGATGCTAGTCACAAAGAAGTGCTATGGAAAGGATGTAGAGCCGTAGTATTGTCTTTTTAACACTAGAATATGATGCTAGTCACGAAGAAGTGCTATGGAAAGGATGTAGAGCCGTAGTATTGTCTTTTTAACACTAGAATATGATGCTAGTCACGAAGAAGTGCTATGGAAAGGATGTAGAGCCGTAGTATTGTCTTTTTAACACTAGAATATGATGCTAGTCACGAAGAAGTGCTATGGAAAGGATGTAGAGCCGTAGTATTGTCTTTTTAACACTAGAATACGATGCTAGTCACGAAGAATTGCTATGGAAAGGATGTAGAGCCGTAGTATTGTCTTTTTAACACTAGAATACGATGCTAGTCACGAAGAAGTGCTATGGAAAGGATGTAGAGCCGTAGTATTGTCTTTTTAACACTAGAATATGATGCTAGTCACGAAGAAGTGCTATGGAAAG
>NC_136956.1:980974-985974 GCF_032717465.1 Coenobita brevimanus
CTGCATCCACATTCCCGCCTTCTCGCGTACTGTCCAGGATGTATTCATAATGCAGAAGTAGCTGTGAAAGGCAGGATCTTCCCTTTCCTAAACAAAAATCCACGTCTTTGCCTCGCGTTGGTGATGTGAAGGAAGCAAATAGGGATTGTATATATTGTGTTTGGGGCCCAGGATTACTCTCGATGTCTCAGGCAAGTGTGAGATGCGGAGAAATGACCACTGGAGTTATCTCTCTCAGTGTAAAAGAAAAAAGAAAGAAAAGGGGCATACGAGACGGTTGCTCCCATGCGATGTGTGGCGTGGTGGTGTGGTGTGATTGACGAGAGAGAGAGAGAGAGAGAGAGAGAGAGAGAGAGAGAGAGAGAGATTTGAGTTTACCTTAGAAATCATGTTCACTGAATTTCTCCTTCAATGCTTGAGCTTACCTTAAAATTTCACGTTTTCTATGATATACCAATACCATAAAAAACTTTAAATTTTTAAGGTAAACTAAAGCATTGAGAGTGACATTCGTCGAACATGATTTCTCCGTTGCAGTTCGCTTTTAAAGACATGTATATCAAATGGACCTGTTTTCTTGGTGGTTAAGGAAGCTCTCTAACACCTCTTCCTTACTGATTTATCTTTGAATATGGCTGGCTATTGTCGCTTGGCACTTTAATTATGCAGAGTATGATTATATTACTGTATAGTGATGTAACAGAAAAAGACGGCAAGGCGTAATAAGCAAAATAAATCACTCAGGAAGAGGTGTTAGGGAGCTTCCTTTATTTTGCTTATTACACCTTCCCATCCTATTTGTGTTACTTAAATCACTCTAATATCGCCGTACTCAGTGTAAATACCGTATAAAGCGATATTGGCGTATCCAAACATAAATCGGTAAGGAAGAGGTGTTAGGTAGCTACCTTAACCGATCAAAATACGAACTTGGGTGTGGATCGCGCCTACATGACAGTGAGGTGGAGGTGGAGGAGGTGGAAGCAGGGTAGCGTACTGACCACACGACTAATAACTTCCACGCTTATCTCACTTCACTCAGGTCCTCCCGCCGCCTCACAGCGTTTGGAATTATGGCATGACTCTCAATATTAGCACTCACAGACCATCTCCAGCTTGGCCCGTCCCCCACATGACTCTCCATATTAACGCTACACAGTCCATCTCCAGCTTGGTACGTCCCCCACACACCACGACTCTCCATATCAACGCTACACAGTCCATCTCCAGCTTGGCCCGTCCCCCACACACCACGACTCTCCATTTTAACGCTACACAGTCCATCTAGAGCTTGGCCCGTCCCCCACACACCACGACTCTCCATATTAACGCTACACAGTCCATCTCCAGCTTGGCCAGTCCCCCACACACCATTCCTCTCCATTTTAACGCTACACAGTCCATCTCCAGCTTGGCCAGTCCCCCACACACCATTGCTCTCCATTTTAACGCTACACAGTCCATCTCCAGCTTGGCCAGTCCCCCACACACCATGACTCTCCATTTTAACGCTACACAGTCCATCTAAAGCTTGGCCAGTCCCCCACACACCATTGCTCTCCATTTTAACGCTACACAGTCCATCTCAAGCTTGGCCCGTCCCCCACACACCCTCTCCAATACAGTCCTGTGGAATATGTCTACGGTCTTGCTTACAAAATGACATTGCTAACTTACATTCCCGCCTCTCGCCAGGATTGTCTATTGGCTGCGGGAAAGACAGGCCAGGAAGCATTGCACAGGTCCGTATCATGGCGCCCTTCAATCATCATCCCATTACCAGCGCTGAGTTTTATCTTGCTCACAATGCATAGCAACTCTCCTGGGTGTTGACGGGATGAACTATGCTACAAAACCACTAACTGCTAAGGTTTCTGGCAATTCCTTACTTACACTGTTCAGTTTAAGGGATTCCCGTGCGTTTAGGAAGTTCGCTGACACCTCTTCCTTACCGATTTATTTCTGATTCTCCTCCATTACTATATTTTTGTGTGTTATTCATGCAGTCTTTGTTGACGTCACTACATTTTCGCTCCGTCACTACATTTTTGCGTGTTGTTCATGCAATCTACAGTATGTCGACTCCAGGAAACTTACTTTGCCGATTTATTTCTGATTCTGCTCCGTCTTGTTATTCATGTAATCAATACTGACGTTAGGAAGCTCACTAACACCTCTTCCTTACCGATTTATTTTCTGATTCTGCTGCATTACTATATTTTTGTGTGTTATTCATGCAATCAGTGTCGACGTTAAGAAGCTTACTAACACCTCTTCCTTACCGATTTATTTCTGATTCTGCTCCATTACTATATATTTGTGTTAATCGTGCAACCTATGTTGTGACATTAGGAAGCTTACTAACACTTCGTCACCGATTTATTTCTGATTCTGTTCCGTTGCCATATTTTTGTGTGTTGTTCATGCAGTTTATGCCGACATGAAAAATAAGCATAAATGAGGATAGTAATAGGTGGCTAGGAAAATAAATCGTTATGGAAAAGGTGTTAGGGTGTGTCAGGAGCCTCCTTACCTAGCAAGAATATGAAACTAAGTCTTTCTGAGATCATTATCCCGGAGGAGTAAACCCGGAACACAATCATCCCAATCCCCAGGCCTTGTAGGGGGGCTTTGGACTTCAGTAAATACCTCTGACATTTCGAAAACACAAATAAAAACCTTGAAAACAGTTAAAAATAGCTTGAGAACAGAATAAAAAAGAGAGCATACGAGCCTAAAATATCTATACACTTCCAAGGAGGGGAAATAATTCAGGGAGACGGTTTTATTCGTTTTACACAAGATATGATATACAGTGGTTAACAAACAATACATTACATACAAAATACTCGAATAAGCTGATCTAAATGTCAATAATATGCAGAGGAGGAGTAGAAGGGGACAGGCAGCTCAGATCTCCCCACGTCTGCTCCCTCCAAGCCTCTCTTTTAGCGTCCATCTTTAAGCACGTCGCCTCCATCCTCAGCATCTCCGCTTTGCTTCGAATTTCAGTAGTTCGTGGTTCTGAGGTTTCGTGTTCAGGGTTTCTAGTTCAATTGTGGTCCCCAGCTTCCTCCTGTGGGTTCCTAGGGGTTCATTTGTCTCCCAGCCTCCTATTGTGGGTTCCAGTGGGTTCGTTTGTGGTTCAGAGGTTCCTTTTGTGGGTCCGAAGCAAAAGCAACCTGTTCGAATCACTACACCTTATATATCTATCTATCTCCAGACGCCTCAATCCTGTTCGGGGTGGCCACAAACAAATCGCCTCCACGTCGCCCTGTCCCTCGCCATTTCACTGCCCTGCTCCCAACTCACACCCCCCTCTCTCATATACCTCTCCACCCCATCCCTCCATCTCATCCTCGGCCTCCCCCTCCCCCTTTCCCCCTCTACCTCACTCACATACACTCTTCGTCAGTCTTTCACCCTCCATCCTCTCCACATGGCCAAACCACCTCAGTGTGTTCCTCCTAACGCTTCCTATCACATCCACATCCACACCACAACGCTCCTTTATATCCTCATTCGTCAGCCTGTCTCTCCATGTGACTCCACAGGCTCCTCTTAAATAACTCATTTCCACTGCTCTCACTCTTGACTTGTGTCCTTCCAACTAGAACCTAATTCCTCTAATTTCCGTCCCATTTCTCCCGCTTCCTGTCTCTGCAAAGTCCTCAAGAGAATTTTTTTTAGCCAGATCATGTGACAGGTTAGTGAATGGTGACTGAAGAACACACGAGGTAGAGTCAGAATTTATTCATGTCTAGTTTTACTGTAAAATTTCCTCTGCCTCTCTCATTCTTCATTCACCATTCACCTTTTATGTCTTTCTTTTCTTATTTTTCTTCTAATTTATTTATTTATTTATTTTTAGCCAGGCTTCGTGGTCATGTCTGGTGTCAACTCTCCCCGTTCTCTTTAAAATCCTCCCATGTCGCAGCATGCAACACTGAATTCCATTACTCTCTCACCCGATCCTCTCGCCCTGCCTTGACCTCCTCACCTCACAGCTCCCATCCACGTCGCAAACCGGGGCGCAGTCCTTAATCAACTCACCTACCTCTGTGTCTCTGGCCAGGTGCTCCGATGGCTTCAGTATTAAATAAAGCAGAATTAAATAAAGCTAAATTCATACTACGTACAAATATATCAGATCATTTTTCCCATAATTGCCCTTTTTAATCTCAAAAACGTAAATACAAATGGCCCAAAGTATATTCAAGCAAGGATCATAACAAATGCCTCAGTGGACAGTTTCAGTATAGGGCTGTCTCATACAGGACTGGTATATTGCATGTGGACAAATGTGGAGTTACGTGGAGAGACAGATTGACAAATGAGGAAGTGAAGGAGCGTTGTGGTGTGGATGTGGATGTGGATGTGGAGTTACGTGGAGAGACACTGACAAATGAGGAAGTGAAGGAACGTTGTGGTGTGGATGTAGATGTGGATGTGGAGTTACGTGGAGAGACACTGACAAATGAGGAAGTGAAGGAGCGTTGTGGTGTGGATGTGGATGTGGATGTGAAGTTACGTGGAGAGACAGACTGACAAATGAGGAAGTGAAGGAGTGTTGTGGTGTGGATGTGGATGTGGATGTGAAGTTACGTGGAGAGACAGACTGACAAATGAGGAAGTGAAGGAGTGTTGTGGTGTGGATGTGGATGTGGAGTTACGTGGAGAGACAGACTGACAAATGAGGAAGTGAAGGAGCGTTGTGGTGTGGATGTGGATGTGGATGTGGAGTTACGTGGAGAGACTGACTGACAAATGAGGAAGTGAAGGAGCGTTGTGGTGTGGATGTGGATGGGGATGTGGAGTTACGTGGAGAGACAGACTGACAAACGAGGAAATGAAGGAGTGTTGTGGTGTGGATGTGGAGTTACGTGGAGAGGCAGACTGACAAATGAGGAAGTGAAGGAGCGTTGTAATGTGGATGTGGAGTTACGTGGAGAGACAGACTGACAAATGAGGAAGTGAAAGAGTGTTGTAGTGTGGATGTG
>NC_136956.1:990974-1003474 GCF_032717465.1 Coenobita brevimanus
TCTCTCTCGTGTACAGTCGTGGTCATATTCACCAATCCTCCTGCACTCGGTGTCTCAGGCTGGCTTCTTTATGCGCGGCGAGTCACGCTGGAGTAAGAGGGGCTGAGGGGGAGGGGCCAGAGAGAGAAGGGAAGGTGGGGGGGGGACGAGTGATGCTGCGGGGGTGGAGTGAGGGAGGGAAGGGAGGGGAGGTAGGGGAGTGGGGGAGGGGAGGGAGGGTAGGTAGGGGAGTGAGGGAGGGGAGGTTGGGTAGGTAGGGGAGTGGGGGAGGGGAGGTTGGGTAGGTAGGGGAGTGGGGGAGGGGAGGTTGGGTAGGTAGGAGAGTGAGGGAGGGGAGGGAGGGTAGGTAGGGGAGTGGGGGAGGGGAGGGAGGGTAGGTAGGGGAGTGAGGGAGGGGAGGGAGGGTAGGTAGGGGAGTGAGGGAGGGGAGGGAGGGGAGGTAGGGGAGTGAGGGAGGGGAGGGAGGGGAGGTAGGGGGGGGAGAATCCAATGCAAAGTTGCGGCCACATAATTAAAATCTTTTCTTACCTTCAGGGCATCATAAAAGCAGTTGCTATTCGGCACATACAGCTGCGTAACACCTTGTACAGCGGCGTCAGATAAACCTCAGATAGGTGCTGATATCAAGGACTGGCTCGTGAGGGAAATATACTGACGTGACAGGTCAAACATCAGTGCGGAGCCATCGAGACTGTGTGGGCCGAGACTGTCAACGCGTGGATGCCAGAGATCGAGTGGACACGTGCCCGCCTCCTCCAGCACACCAGAGTGGCAGCTGTTCAAACGAAACCAGCAAGCCTTCAACAGCACTATTTTCCCGGTGCCGTGAAGCCTGCAAGAGGTTTTTAAGGTAGGAGGCTACTGCAGAGTGTTCCTGGTTGCCTTGGCTTGACCAGTGTCGGTAAACATTAACATGGATATATTTTTGGAGTCTGGGTAGGATTTTCTTTCATTTTCCCCTGACAGATGATGATGGCTACCGTTATCATATCCACCCATGTGCACTGACATCAAATTCATTTACCTTTTATGCACAATTATTTTAAACAACCTTTTCATATAGATGCCATAAAATAGTTGACATGATGCTGAGACTACATAGCAGGGGTGGGGAACGTCTGGCCTCCTGGCCGTATAAGGCCCGCAAGGCCATTTGATTACGCCCGCGAGGCAATGCATTAATGCAATTTCATAAACTCATGAACGAATATATATATATATATATATATATATATATATATATATATATATATATATATATATATATATATATATATATATATATTATGTACTTGGCTACAGTTGATTTAAAGTTGATAATGTTGTATGGGCCGCGAATGATGTTATAAATATCCTAACGGCCCTTAATAGGAGAAAGGTTCCCCTGCCCTGCTATAGAGGGAGTGTACACCGAGAGGATGATCATATCTACTGTGTACACAGCCAAGTCAGAGGTTGCATAAAATATTTAGTTCCAAAAATTAATTACATATAAGGGTAATAGTAGTTGTTCCCTAGGCAGTCTGGCCGAACAGCCCCGAGTCCCTTAGGAAGGCCACGGCCGAGACCGGGCTTTCCCACAGAGCTCTCAAAGAGTGTATGATGTGTTGTTGGCGTAGGTGATGGTGTGCAATGCAGTCTTGCATAATGTGCTTAATAGTATGGGGTGCTGTGTTGCATATTGTGTGCAATGCAGTCTTGCATAATGTGCTTAATAGTATGGGGTGCTGTGTTGCATATTGTGTGCAATGCAGTCTTGCATAATGTGCTTAATAGTATGGGGTGCTGTGTTGCATATTGTGTGCAATGCAGTCTTGCATAATGTGCTTAATAGTATGGGGTGCTGTGTTGCATATTGTGTGCAATGCAGTCTTGCATAATGTGCTTAATAGTATGGGGTGCTGTGTTGCATATTGTGTGCAATGCAGTCTTGTATAATGTGCTTAATAGTATGGGGTGCTGTGTTGCATCCTGGACAGGCATCAGCGACGGAGTCATCCAGTCTCTTTTGGTAACTTAAGAGGGCTGGATGGTGCCCACATCTCAGCCTGGCCAGGTGGACCCTGTCCTCACGAGGGAGGTAGGATTCAGAAGGGTGGATGTCAGGAGGCCGTTTGTTACACAAACATTACGGAAGTCAAAGCCGTCCAAAGTCCATTCTGCGTCAGTCAAAATACACGGGTCATCACAAATATCAAACTCCACACTAATGTTTGATCTGTCACGTCAGAATGTTCCCCTCACGAGCCAGTCCTTGATATCAGCACCTACCTAAAGCCTGTTGTCTGACGCAGCTATACAAGGCGTTACGCAGCTTTATCTGCTAAATATTAACTCCTTTATATCATGCCCTTAAAGAAAGAAAATAGACAAATTATGTGGCCACTACTTCGCATTTCATTCTCCCTCCTCTGTCTACCCTCCCTTCCCTCCCTCACTCCACCCCAGCACCATCATTCGCCCCCCCACCTTCTCTTCTCTCTCTGACCCCTCCCTCTCAGCCCCTCTTACCCCAGTGTGACTTGCCGCGCATAAAGGAGCCAGCCTGAGGCACGGGGTACGGGAGGGTAGGTGAATATTTATGACCACGACTGTACGTTAATAAGGCAAATTGTGTGGATACATGATATATAAATAGTGTCAGAGAGAAGAATAGATTGTAATAATAAATCGCTAAGGTACAGGCATTAGGAATTAATATATCACGTATGTCCTACAGTTAAATAATACAGTTACATGATACGGTTACATGAGACAATGATCAGCTTCAACTGTTTGAAATCAAGGGGGCGGGGCATAACTCGACAACGAACTGCATCTCCCTGCAACTCGCTTCCCCAAAGGCGTTGCCCTCCAGACTTCACCCCAGTGGCGTACCTGACGGGGGCGGGGGTGGGGGCTGTTTGAAACTATCCCCCGGGCCCCCAATTGAGGAGGACCCCCAAATCCTTAAAAATTTGTTTTTTTTTTTTCATTGCCAGACGCCATGTATCCCAAACGAGGTGGCCAAGGGCTTAGAGTTAATTGTTTTACAGGGAGGGGCACTAATCCTCCACCAACCCCACTTGACACGTAGGGAGAACGTTATGCCAACAGCATCTGGTGTTCCCAGGCGGTCACCCATCCAAGTACTAACCAGACCCAACGTTGCTTAATATTGGTATTTAAAATTATACATATTGATCATCCCGACAATCCCGGCTGAGATATTAGATAAGCGTTGAGAATTAGGGGGCTGGGTTCTTTGCGGGGCCCCCCACCAGGAGGGGGGCCCTCCCGCAAAGAACCCAGCCTCCCGGGCCCCCGAAAATCTCTAGGTACGCCCCTGCTTCAACCTACAGCTGTTTAAATCTGTTACAGATATTTTATGAACAGAGACACCAGTAATCTAGTGCATGGATTTGTTTGTTTTATTCATTTGTTTGTCCTTCCTGTTCTGTTATATATAAAAAAAGACAAGTTTGAAGGTTAAATTTGTTGGATTTACACACACACACACACACACACACACACACACACACACACACACCAGAAAAACACATTGTCTTAAAATCCACTGTTTCTCGAGACGGTAAACTGATCACAAACGTTTCATGTTTATTTTGGGTCATATCCATTTTTTTTTTCATTTTTTAATATTTCTCTGAACTAGGGCGGTTACATAGTTCGTTACGCATTTTCATTAGTGATTTATTTTTTTTCTCTGCGCATGTACCTACGTCTCTTTTATCAGCTGTCATTTAAACGATAATAATAATAATAATCATAATAACAAGAATAATAATAATAAAAATAATAACAATGATATATAATAATAATAATAATAATAATAATAATAGTGATGATGATGATGATGATGCCAAGCTGAAATAAAATAAGTAGCCGAGAAAAAGGCATTACGAAGCCTTATATGTTAAGAGGGAAATTTAAACGAGCTCTGCCTACACACATCCTACAATACGCTCCTTGAGAGAGAGAGAGAGAGAGAGAGAGAGAGAGAGAGAGAGAGAGAGAGACAGACAGACAGACAGACAGACTTGGCCCTTTTGCATCTTATTTCACGTAGCTCAGTGGCAGAAAAAGAATACTACGGCTCTACATCCTTTCCATAGCACTTCTTCATGACTAGCATCATATTCTAGTACTAAAAAGACAATACTACGGCTCTGCTTCCTTTCCATAGCACTTCTTCGTGACTAGCATCATATTCTAGTGTTAAAAAGACAATACTACGGCTCTACATCCTTTCCATAGCACTTCATCGTGACTAGCATCATATTCTAGTGTTAAACGACAATACTACGGCTCTACATCCTTTCCATAGCACTTCTTCGTGACTAGCATCATATTCCAGTGTTAAAAAGACAATACTACGGCTCTACATCCTTTCCATAGCACTTCATCGTGACTAGCATCATATTCTAGTGTTAAAAAGACAATACTACGGCTCTGCATCCTTTCCATAGCACTTCTTCGTGACTAGCATCATATTCTAGTGTTAAAAAGACAATACTACGGCTCTACATCCTTTCCATAGCACTTCTTCGTGACTAGCATCATATTCTAGTGTTAAAAAGACAATACTACGGCTCTACATCCTTCCACAGCACTTCTTCGTGACTAGCATCATATTCTAGTGTTAAAAAGACAATACTACGGCTCTACATCCTTTCCATAGCACTTCTTCGTGACTAGCATCATATTCTAGTGTTAAAAAGACAATACTACGGCTCTGCATCCTTTCCATAGCACTTCTTCGTGACTAGCATCATATTCTAGTGTTAAAAAGAAAATACTACGGCTCTACATCCTTTCCATAGCACTTCTTCGTGACTAGCATCATATTCTAGTGTTAAAAAGACAATACTACGGCTCTACATCCTTTCCATAGCACTTCTTCGTGACTAGCATCATATTCTAGTGTTAAAAAGACAATACTACGGCTCTACATCCTTTCCATAGCACTTCTTCGTGACTAGCATCATATTCTAGTGTTAAAAAGACAATACTACGACTCTACATCCTTTCCATAGCACTTCTTCGTGACTAGCATCATGGAGAGATGGCAATTTTACGCCTACTTAAAGAAAATGAAGGATAGATTTTGAGAGAGAGAGAGAGAGAGAGAGAGAGAGAGAGAGAGAGAGAGAGAGATTCATATTGTATTGGGAAAGTCCTTCACACACACACACACACACACACACACACACACACACACACACACACACACACAATGAAATACAATGAGAAATATTGGCATACATTTATACATACACACACACATCGCTCTCTCCCTGTCTTTCTCTCTCTCTCTCTCTCTCTCTCATACTGGCATACATACATTATACATACACACTCACATATCCAGACATAACACCCTCCCTCCTCTCTCTCTCTCTCTCTCTCTCTCTCTCTCTCTCTCTCTCATACTGGCATACATACATTATACAAACACTCACACATCCAGACATAACACCCTCCCTCCTCTCTCTCTCTCTCTCTTTCTCTCTCTCTCTCTCTCTCTCTCTCTCTCTCTCTCTCTCTCATACTGGCATACATACATTATACATACACTCACACATCCAGACATAACACCCTCCCTCCCTCCCCCTCTCTCTCTCTCTCTCTCTCTCAATGAAAACTCTCCCTAACCTCTCCAATTAAAAAAAAATAATAAAATCAAATAAAATTCATTGCTGGGACGGAAAAATGCAATTCACAATGCGTGAGAGCATAAATCAATAATGAAGACAAAATAATCCCTCAAGGCCTTTTTGCACCGTATTTTTTAATCTGGGGAGCTGTTCAGAACTTTGAGGGGGTTTTAGGGCCGAGTACGAAGTGGTTTTCCAGATTTCGTAATATATCTTCCTTCGCGATTCATTCTGCTAATTCATCAGTATCTTTTTATATTTATTGATTCGATATTTAAACGATATGAATAAAATATGAATGTTAAGGCAAGTCGTTATGCTACTGCTCTGGATTTTCCGTAACACCTTTTCCTCTGCGATTGATTCTACACATCGCATCTAACGGCTTCCTGTATGCGCATGTAATACCTCAAGGTCACGGTATAACTCATGGATTTTTTTTATAGGAACACTACTTATGACTACAGTGAGACATGTGGGAGAGTTGTAATCTATCTATCTGTCAGTCAGTCTATCAGTCTAATATCTGCCCAACCAGACCTAAAACTTAGCATAGTAGGAGAACTGCCTAAGTAACACAGAAGAGGACAGTAAGGTGTAATAAGCAAAATAAATCGCTTAGGAAGAGGGGTTAATGTTTATTTTTGGATATGGCTGGCTAATATCGTTTTGTACGTTATTACTGCAGAGTATCGTGATACTAAAACGTTAACACAAGATGACGGCAAGGTGTAATAGGCAAAATAAATCACTTAGGAAGAGGCGTTAGGGAAATTCTTTAACCAGAGAATACGGGCCAATGCCAGCTACGTAAAACAGGATATTAAGATGCAATGTGCTGTATAGTTTTTAAGGACGAGGTGTAATGGCATCTCGAGAACCGCATAGAATACGACCTTGAGATAACGTTTTTACGCGGATGAGCAAGATTCGGGGATGTTGTGTCTTCAATGAAGATATTTTACACTTGCACTAAAGAAACTGTGCCATGAAAAGGCTTTCGTATTATTTTACGTAATACAAATGTCTATATATGTTCAGAGAGAGTTACTTTGTATATGTATGGTTCATGTTATGGCCTGGTTAGGATAATAAGCAAAAAAGGTGAGGCAAGGGTGCAGGTAACCCAGCCGCCACGACGCACGTGAGAGAAACGTAAACACGCAGACGATGCTCCACTACGCCAATAACACTGGCCAGAATATATACCATTCTCCGATCCCTCGCCTCGTATACCGACCCACACCATCAATGAAATTAGACACTGTAAGTATTTTAAAATGAAATCCTTGATGCATTAGTATAGATTTCTTTTGAATTACATGAAGTTTTGATTTTATTAAGTCGAATTACGGTCCTGTGTGTTGCTTTCATGAAATAAGCCTGTGATAAAGCTTCCCTGAAGATTTCGTCGATCAAAAATTTACGGATCTCTCTTTCGGATACCATGTAATAATGATATATCTTCAGTCGGTCCATCGCACCGAAGCTCATGCAAGTCAAAACTAATCCCCCTTCAACAGAGCTAACCTAAATCCGCGTACGAGTGTCGAATTACAAGGACAGGCGGCGAGTCGTACAAAAGGCGAAAGCTTGCAGGCTCGAGGTCGTCTGCCTGAGTGTCGTGGTGGCAGCGGGTGAGGCGGTGGAAGGAAAACTGAATATCACGTCACCATCACCCTCCCCAGCCCTCCCCAGCCACAAGGAAAAAAAGGGAGAGTGTAACTTGGCTCAGTGGAATAATCTCGAGAGGTGGCGTGACGTGTCTCCGAAGGCTGCCATGCCGGGGTGTTGAGAGGACCTTGGTGTGCGGTAAGGGTAACAGTTTGCTCATTTGTGTTGTAATAGTGAAAGTTGCTATTGTTTTTTGTATATTGATTGGTAATATCGCACGTTCTTTGGCGATGTAGGCCTCAGGAGGTGGCCAGAGGTCGTGAGGTGAACACATCGAGTCAGGTACGAATGTGGCGGCCAGTCACTTGCAAAACACCTACATTCATTATCGTATATATCTTTCCCGTTCCCCAACACACATATGCATATATAGTAATGAAAAAAGAAGACAATTTGGTAAACTGGATTACACATGACTGAGGTACATTTGTGTGGCCTGTCACTGAAAAACTTCATTCATAATCTTAAGTATTTCCCCTTTTTTCCCCAACATGTGCGTATAAGGTACTGAAAAACTGGAAAATCTGGTGAGGTGAGCCACATTTGACTAAACGATTACATCCATTAGAGGTTCAGTTGCGTATCATCTGCAGGCAAATTAACTTCCTTCATTATTCTATATATTTTTTCCCAAACATTTGTATTAATGATGAAAATCTTGACAAATAACTTCACTTGATCCATTGTCATATTATTTTCATCCAACATATAATTACTTTGTGTGGTAAAGAAAGGCTTGACCCTCAGGCAAACTGGATTTCTTTACCACACTTTACTTTGATCAGTTTTATTTGGTTACTCACTCTTAACCACCATTAATTGATGGTAACTTAACTATACTCTGTTTTTTTTTTTTATTGAGGCGAAGATGCACTTGACAGGTTGGTTATTGTATTTTGTTTTTCTCTTGGAGGGAACTGTTACTGCGGGCTCAAGGCCTTTGGTTCCTTCTTCCTCGCATAAAAAAAAAAATATATCCGAATAACATTTACTAACCCAAATTTCCCCATCAGATATATGTTGTCAGTTAATAATAGAGTATGAAGTAATGTTGCATTCAGCCAGTCATCACCAATGTGTCAAGTGCATCTGCGCCTCGATAAAAAAAAAATGAGTATTGTAACTACAGCGTGAGGGAAATGAATATGTGGTTGATGTATGAATTAAGAGGATTGAACTTTTTTCTTTTCTTTGTTATCTATCTATAGCCAGATGCCTTAATCCTGTAAGGGGTGGCCACAAACAAATCACCTCCATGTTGCCCTGTCCCCCGCCATTTTGTTCCCTTCCCTCCAACTTACACCTCCCTCTCTCATATACCTCTCTATCCCTCCATCTCATCCTCAGTCTCCTTCTCCTTCTCCCTCCCCTCCACCTCACTCCTACTTAGTCTCTCACCCTCCATCCACTCCATTTGTGCAGTTGGCAGTGACTGGCATATATAAACATTACAATACTGCGCCCTGTCACAGCACTCCCTCTTTGAATTATTACTGGTGTTACGGCATTTTGCATTTTTTGTTTTAAGCTGTCATTTCACGTGCATTTGGACTTGTTTCTATATATTCATCACTGATTTTGCACTTCCTTAGCCTGTAACATTCTTTTTCTGTGCCTGTCCTCCTCTCTTCCTATTTCTCAACATCATCCACTCACTTGATGTAGTGCTGCCTACTTCTTCCTTAGCCTTTATCATTCTTTTTCTGTGCCTGCCCTCCTCTCTTCCTATTTCTCCCATCTTTCCTGTCACTTCTTATTGCTTTTCTTTCCTTTACAGGTGGCTTTACATTGAGTGACAAGCCAAATGGTTTCCTATAAGCCAAGAAACCATTTACAACGCTGGGTGGTAACCATATAACCAAACCATACGTGCTCCCTACTTGTCAACAAGTGGGTTGGTGGAGGGTCAGTGCCACTCCCTGTAAAACAACTAACTCAGTGTCAAATGGCCACCCCTTACAGGATTATGGCGTCTGGCAATAGATAGATAAATAGATTTCCTTATTTTTGGCCACTACTGGTAGGGTTCGGTGTAAGTGATTGATTTACTCAGTTTTAGTGTAATGTACTATAAATATGAGACTTGTATCTTCCACACACTATCATTGTCAATTAAAAGGAAACTATAAAGAGTGAGTTTTATGCCAGGTACCCCTTTTTTGGATAAGGGCTAAGGCGTTGCCCCTGGGTAGAGGACTTTGGTTTGGAGCGTGTAGCATTTTATGACCGGATGCCCTTCCTGATGTCTACCAATGACCCTTGGGTGGATTCGATCCTCCTACCCTTCGGTCAGAACGGAGCGCTCTAACCCACTGAGCCACTATGAAGAATAAAACCATGTAAGGAAGTGCAGGTGAGAAAAACCAAAAGAAAAGTCAGACAGCAGGGAGAGGTAGGGCTGAGGTGAATGAACAAGACTGAAAAAGGAAGCTGTCTGTCTGTCTATCTATTGCCAGACGCCTCAATCCCGTTTGGGGTGGCCACAAACAAATCGCCTCCAAGTCGCCCTGTCCCCCGCCATTTCTCTGCCCTGCTCCCAACTCACACCCCCCTCTCTCATATACCTCTCCACCCCATCCATAAAAGGGAATATGTGAGAGAATAATGAAAGTGGTGATAGAGAAAGAAGAACTCAGATCTTTCAGCTATGTAGTCAGTCTATCTGTCTGTCTATAGCCAGAAACCATAATCCTGTAAGGGATGGTTGTTTGTCTCTTTAAGTTGTTTTATGAGGAGGGGCACTAACCCTCCACCAACGCACTTGGTGACATGTAAGAGACGCATACCGTATGGGAAGATGATATGGTTACCACCCAGCATATTAAACGATATGGTTACCACCCAGCTTATTAAATGATTTCTTGGCCTACAGCATCACCTGGGATGGGTTCTTGATTAATGAAAAATCTGTAGGTGACAAAACAGGTGACCAGCAAGGAATTACAAGCAAGAAACAGTTATGACTTTTATTCTCTGTTATTTTAATGTTAGTTCAGATTGAAGGTGTGACGGAGTTCATATGTGCTGTATTACGTTTCGTTTCATTTTTAAAGGCTCCAACATGCTTGCATGTGTCGGCCTTGGTCACCTAATGGCGGCTCTCCACGCTGCACGATCCATTGCAGCCTCCCTGTTCAGTCCCTTAACCCTAAGGTCACACTTAATGACCTCGTCCCATGTCTTTCTCGGTCTACCCCTCATAACCCCACCCCCAGTATTAACACATCTCACCTTCCTCACCCAAATATCATCCCCCATCCTCTCCTCATGTCCAAACCACCTCAATCTACCTCTCCTCATCACAACACCAGTACACTCCAGTCCCATCCTACCTCTCAACTCTTCCATCATAAACCCAGCCCCTCCAGGCCTTGGACGCAGGGACGCACTGCACATCCACCTAATCATTGTCATTTCTGTACGTCTGAGCCGGCGAATGTCTTCCTCCTTCACTGCCCAGGTCTCACTGTCATGTAATTTACTGTATGTGGTGCTAAATTTCATGAGACACTAAGGCAATGTAACTTCCATTCAGTTTACATTGCTTGTGACTGTGAAGAGCTTGACCTTGTATATTTTGACTTCCTGTAGCTTTTGGGTGTAATGGCCATGATTTGTGTTGGAGTGAAATTTGTTTACTTAGAGAGAGAAAGAGAACCATGTTAACCTGCTGCGTGCCAGTGCCGTTTTAAAACGGTCTTGACATAGTGCTGCGGCCAGTGCCAGTGCCGTTTTATCATCATCATCATCATCCGGACCTCCTTTCCCACCCAAGGGCAAGGTGAGGAGTGCCGTTTTAAATCAGTCTCAAATAAAACACTTCACTGTGACTACATTTTTCAAGATATGCAGGTAAAAATTGGCAGGCATGTAAGGTAACTGTTCCTCTACTATTCCCTAGGCTGGCAAGGCCATACACTCACTTGCTCCCCCCCCTCACACTTGCACTGCCTTACTCTGCCTGTATGCCTCACCCAGTGCTGTACATAGTGAAGGCATTTTGTAAATCCTACCTACCTACTGCCAGACGCCATAATGCCATAAGGGGTGGCCATTTGACTTTGAGTTAGTTGTTTTACGGGGAGGGGCACTAGCCCTCCACCAACCCACTTGTTGATACGTAGGGAACACGAATGGTTTGGTTGTATGGTTACCACCCAGCGTTGTAAATGGTTTCTTGGCTTACAGGAAACCATTAGGCTTGTCACTCAATGTAAAAACCACCTGTAAAGGAAAGAAAAACAATAAGAAGTGACAGGAAAGATGGGAGAAATAGGAAGAGAGGAGGACAGGCACAGAAAAAGAATGATACAGGCTAAGGGAGGAGTAGGCAGCACTACATCAAGTGAGTGGATGATGGTCGCCAAAATATTTTCACGAAAATGTAAGTTGTAAATATTTTCTTGTAAGTGTAAGGACTATATAGTGAAGTCCAGTTGTAAATACCTTCTTGTAAGTGCCAGGACTGTACGTAATGAAGTCAGGTTGTACTTATCTTCAAGTAAGTGTAAGATAATGCATTCACAGTGAGAAAGACACAAATTGTGATAGATGCTGAAGTAATAAGTAATCAGAAAAGTGTACTGAACATTGCTATACCTTCCCAGCATAAATACCTGAGTATACCTTACATAGAAAACGGCTTTCTCTCACCTACGTGGTGAGCGTGAGAGCAGCTATACCTGTACACGAGTATGCAAGACTCAATAAAACTCATTTCTGAGCCTCGGTGAGCATTTTAATGGCGAAATTCGTTGTTTCCACATCAAAATCTATCATTTTAGCCCCCCAAAAAAAAGATCGAAAAATGGCCGGCGCTGTGGTGACCCAGAGGGTTAAAAATAGCCGGCACGTGGCGGGTTAAATAATGTGATGCATCTTGTTAAGGAATCTCCATGCTGAGGACGCATATGGCACAGCTAATGTTTTCTATGTACTGGAAGCTAAATTTAATATCAAAACCAGCAAACTACTTCCAAACAGTTCCTGGAAACCATGTGGAAAGAAGATATCAAGATGTTTATTAGGATTGTAAAGGTGTGAGAATCATGGCATTGACTGTGATTACTTACAGCTGAGTTTCTGTCTGAAAGTGATGGTTGTGTGGCTATATTCAAGTTTTCTTTTTTATCAAGGTGAAGATGCACTTGACAGGTTGGTGAATGCAATGTG
>NC_136956.1:1008474-1113474 GCF_032717465.1 Coenobita brevimanus
GTATTGGTGTTGTGATGAGGAGAGGTGGATGGAGATGATTTGGGCATGTTGTGAGGATGAAAGGGTTTGAAGTGTGAACATTGGGGGTAGGGTTGTGAAAGGTATTGGTGTTGTGATGAGGGGAGGTAGATGGAGATGATTTGGGCATGTTGTGAGGATGGAAGGGTTTGAAGTGTGAACATTGGGAGTAGGGTTGTGAGAGGCAGACTGACTTCAGGGATAAGGGACTGAATAGGGAGGCTGTCAGAGATTGGGCAGCAAGGAGAGCCGCCATTAGGTGACCAAGGCTGATGTATGCAAGCGTGTTGGAGCCTTTATAAACAATATGACGAAATGATTCACGATGAGAGTCATGTTGGTGATCTTCCTGCAGCAGAGGCAGTGAGGGTGAAGATGTGCCAGTGCATAAGGAGACATTTTTAGTAATAGTATTTCCTCACACAAGCCCTTCAGTATATGTGATGTCCATTTATATTTATTTCCTTATTTTTTCTCAGAACCCCTTTACTCCAAATTAAATCCTTTTTAGTTTATTTTTATGTATTTATTTATTTAGTTTTTGGCACAACTTATC
The DNA here is from genome assembly GCF_032717465.1 of Coenobita brevimanus. Taxonomy (NCBI): domain Eukaryota; kingdom Metazoa; phylum Arthropoda; class Malacostraca; order Decapoda; family Coenobitidae; genus Coenobita; species Coenobita brevimanus. Next base: position 1,009,049 of record NC_136956.1, read on the forward strand.
TATCTATCTATCTATTGCCAGATGCCTTAATCCCGTAAGGGTTGACTGTAAACAAATCGCTTCCATGTCGCTCTGTCCCCCGCCATTTCACTTCCCTGCTCCCAACTCACACCCCCCTCTCTCATATACCGCTCCACTCCATCCCTTCATCTCATCCTCGGCCTCCCCCTCCCTCTCCCCCCCTCCACCTCACTCACATACACTCTTCTCATCAGTCTCTCACCCTCCATCCTCTCCACATGGCCAAACCACCTCAGTGAAAAAACTTCCTTGCACAAGTAAGTGGGTCCCACAGGCAAACCTCATAGTGTGTTTGTAGGTGTCTGGTAATGCACTCCACACCTCAAAAACCATTTTTTTTTTTTTTTTTTTTTTTCCCCCCACATTTAGTAGTTCTCCCAGTTTGCGTTGATTTGCTAGTGTGACTTGTTGTTTTTCTAGGGATTCAAGGTCAGAGAGTAGACCTTTAAATTTTGAATCCCTTATCTCTTTCTCTTGCAAATCAGCCATTTCAGGGTCCACTTCTGCTCAGTTCACTTTAGTAAAGGCTGGAAAATTTATAACAGAGAAGTCTGCCTCAAGTGGTTTGATGGGGAATGACAGAATTGCCTTTTCCCTTCTGAACTCTTGGAAATGTCCTTCAAAATACATCTTCCTGTTCAGGATAGCGGTCTTTAGGCTGCCAGCATCCAATTCACAGTTTGCTGTTTCTCTTTATTTCTTCAGTGATGGAAAATTTTCATTCATTCATTCATTGCCAGATGCCATGTATCCCAAACGGGGTGGCCAAGGGCTTAGAGTTAATTGTTTTACAGGGAGGGGCACTAATCCTCCACCAACCCCACTTGACACGTAGGGAGAACGTTATGCCAACAGCATCTGGTGTTCCCAGGCGGTCACCCATCCAAGTACTAACCAGACCCAACGTTGCTTAATTAACAACTTAATTTTCTCAAGATCTCTAGCAAACAATGCCAACTTTCTCTGAAATGACAGCACTTCTGAAATGAATAAAGCAGTACAGTATTTCCCTGTCCTCGTAATTTCCGGTTAAGGTGGTTTAAACGTGGAGTGATATCCATCATGAAGTAGTATTTTTCCAGCCATCCAGGTGTCTTAAGCTCTTGACATGATCACCTTTCTCAAGCAAAAATGTTTTCTATTCTATCTATCTATTGCCAGACGCCACAGTCCCGCAAAGGGTGGTCATTTGACACTGAGTTATTTGTTTTACAGGGAGGGGCACTAACCCTCCACCAACCCACTTGTTGACACGTAGGGAGCACGTATGGTTTGGTTATATGGTTACCATCCAGCGTTGTAAATGGTTTCTTGGCTTACAGGAAACCATTTGGCTTGTCACTCGATGTAAAGCCACCTGTAAAGGAAAGAAAAGGAATAAGAAGTGACAGGAAAGATGGGAGAAATTGGAAGAGAGGAGGGCAGGCACAGAAAAAGAATGATAAAAGCTAAGGAAGTAGGCAGCACTACATCAAGTGAGTGGATGATGGTCGCCACCACCTACCACAAAAATGTTTTCACTTCTTCCAATCAGGCTGTAAAACGCTCAAGCACTTGTTCTCTAGAAAGCTGTCAGACTTTATTATGAAAAAGGTCTGAATATACACAGTCATCCTCGTCCAAGAGTTGACAAGACTGTCTGTGGTTTAAATCTTTTGCCAGAATTTTATTCACAATTTTCACCACTAATGGCATCACTTCATTGATTTCAGGAGGTAAAGACTGTGCACAAAGAGCCTCTTGATGAACAATGCAGTGAAACGATATCACTTCATGAGCCAGCTTTTCTTTAATAGAGATATAAAACCCTTATTTTTTCCCATCATGCTTGGTGCCCCATCAGTTGCAACAAAGATAATATGGCTGGTGTTTATTTCTTTTACATCCAGACATGTGACAATAGCTGTAAAGTTATCGTCACCTCTAGTTTGACGACTGAGAGGTACCAAGTCAATGAGTTCCTCTTGAGGGCCCTCACAATTCACGTACCGACCAAGAAGGGCAGCATGCGCTATAGCAGCAACATTACATGACTCATCAAAAGCAATACAGAAACCTGGGGAATATTGAATGTCTTTTGTGTGCATATTAGTAATGTCTTTTGCCAGTTTCACTGTCCTGTGCCTCACAGTCTTTGCAGGTAATGGCACATCCTTTATTTTTTTCACTACTTCGTCCTTGTTTCTGAAGTCAGTGAAGAAATGTTCTGATGCCTTAATGTTCTGATGCCTTATTAAAACAGTCCTTAATATATTCTCCATTTGTGAAAGGTTTTCCTCTCTTTATTATTCCACGAGTAAGCACAAAACTGGCTGCACTTGTGTTACTGGATGATTTCACCTGCTTCCTAAATGCATTCTGTCTCGGTGCTACATTACTCGTCATTTCCCCCACAGCTTTGTTTCTGGCATCTAAACACGCATACCTTTCAGCAGATACACTATGCTTCTTCTGAAAATGTCTTTCAAGATTGCACTTTGTATTAAGCAACGTTGGGTCTGGTTAGTACTTGGATGAGTGACCGCCTGGGAACACCAGATGCTGTTGGCATAATGTTCTCCCTACGTGTCAAGTGGGGTTGGTGGAGGATTAGTGCCCCTCCCTGTAAAACAATTAACTCTAAGCCCTTGGCCACCCTGTCTGGGATACATGGCGTCTGGCAATGAATAAAAAAAAAAAAAAAAATACTGGACAGCACTTCATTACAAATCATACGGCATGGAAGTCCTCTGGAGTTCTGTGTGAATGCCTAAGAGTCTGTCCAGTCACTATTAAACGTTCTGTTTTCATCTTCTGTTTTTTTCTTTTTAGCAGCCATTATTGTATTCTTAATTTTCTGCATGTTATATAACTTACTATGTACGAATTGTGCGGTCATTCAAGATGCAGGTCTATGCAGTTTTAGCGCAACCGTTGGGGTATGTAACACTGTTATGCTACAGCAGCTACAGTGACTGTACACTTTGAGCTCTAGTAGTGACTGACAGGCAGTAGTGGGAAGACAAAGCAGAAAATATAAGGGACCTTAATGGACAGGAACTGGACGAGTCAAAGCTCACCTGTCCATTCTACCTTCTCTCTCTGTCTCTGTCTGTCTGTCTGTCTGTCTCTCTGTCTCTCTCTCTGCCTCTGTCTCTCTCTCTCTCTCTCTCTCTCTCTCTCCCTCTGCTGCCATTAAACATTTAAGTCTAGCTTGGGAAAGACATTTGTGTCACATTTTTAGAAATCATAGCGATTTAAAAGTTGAATAAAAATATCTAAAGTTGCCTTGAATATGTTACATGATGGCTTCACTTTGATGGAATGTATAATTACAGTGTTTGTGACATCTAAAGCCACACAAGTGTCCTGAAAGAGCCACATGCGTCTCTCCTCTCTCCTTGTCAGTCTTTCATTCTCCATCAGTGCGTGGCCAAACCAGGTCAGAGTATTTCTCCTTAAGATTTCTAGAACATCCACAACACCATATTTCTTCATTTCCCAGTCTGTCTCTCTGTGTAAATCCAGATGCACCGTTCAGATTGATGCTACTTCTCTAATCCCAGTCTCTTTTAACAGATATACGAGTTTGAGAATGGGCAGGTTAAGCATAGCGGTGAATGTGGTGGCCATGGTGTTTGTGGTGCTGTGTGGTGGTGCGGTGTCGATTGTCGAGGATAACACCCCTGCCACAACCACCACCACCACCACCACCTGGAACCCTGAGTGGGGGCCGCAGCCAAGTAATGTGTCGGACTTCACGGAGTTTTTGTGAGTATATTTGTGTGTGTGTGTGTGTGTGTGTGTGTGTGTGTGTCTGTCTGTCTGTCTCTCTGTCTGTCTCTCTGTCTGTCTGTCTGTCTGTCTGTCTCTCTTTCTCTCTCTCTCTCTGTTTGTCTGTCTGTCTCTCTCTCTCTCTCTCTCTGTCTGTCTGTCTGTCTGTCTCTCTCTCTGTCTCTCTCTCTCTCTCTCTCTCTCTCTCTCTCTCTCATCCCTTTTATTCTCTTCTGTCACTCTTTCTTTGAATCTCTTCAGTATTGGCAGAGTGTTCCTTTAAATGGAATATTTTAAAGTGAGACATACCTTATAAAAAAAAAAAAGTAATGATTTCTGACTTTAAATTGTATTATGTACACTGTATCATTTGTAAAAGGACAGGGTGACGTGGAGGTGATTTGTTTGTGGCCACCCTGAATGGGATTGAGGCATCTGGCAATAGATAGATAGATAGATCATTTGTAAAGGCTCCAACATTCTTCCATCCATCAACCTTGGTCACCTATTGGCGGCTCTCCACGCTGCTCGATCTCTGGCAGCATCCCTATTCAGTCCCTTATCCCTGAGGTTACACTGTGTGACCTCATTCCGTCGTTAAAATGAATTAAGAACATGTATAAATGAATAGATGGTGATTCATTCAGAACTCCAGGGGCTTGATTGGTGAGTGAATGAGTGTGTGGCCCATTTTCTTACGTTTTAGATTAGTTTTTATTGATACGAGGTTTGTTGTTGCTTTCTGAACTGTACCATCCTCCCCTCATCCTTGGTGGGAAGAGAAGGATGGATGATGATGATGATGATGATGATGATGATATGATGGTGATGATGATGATGGTGGTGATGATGATGATAATTTTTGATGGTGATGATGATGGTAATGACAACAAAGATGATGATGATGGTGATGACAGTGATGATGATTTTTGATGGTGATGATGATGGCAGTGATGGCAAAGATGATGATGATGATGATGATGATAATGATGATAGTAATGATGACAAAGGTAATGATGATGATGATGATAATGAAGATGATGACAGTGATGATGGTGATAATGATGATGCTATTCTCCGGCCCTATAGGTGGTATGGGTTTTCCGCCAACAAGATCAATTTCACCGAGGCGGACTTCCGTGAGTTGGTGGAATGCACGACGGGACTTAAACGCTGCCCGCCCCTAGACACACGACCGGCTGTGTCCCAACTCACCGATTGCAGCGTCAACAAAGCCCTCACGCCCACACAATGCAGCCTCATCGCCACGGTAACCACAATGATCTGTCTTTTTCTGGCTTGCCTCTCACATCCCTACTCCCGACATTCATACCTCTCACCTTCCACACCCAGTTGTCTTCCCCCATCCTCTCCACATGGCCAAACCATCTTAGTCTCCCTCTCCTCATCACAACACAGTCCCATCCTTCCTCCCATACCATCTCAGTCTACCCCTTCTCATCACAACATCAGTAAAGTCCAGTCCCATCCTTCCTGCCAAACCATCTCAGTCTACCCCTCCTCATCACAACACCAATACACTCCAGTCCCATCCTTCCTCCCAAACCATCTTAATCTACCCCTCCTCATCACAACACCAATACACTCCAGTCCCATCCTTCCTCCCATACCATCTCAATCTACCCCTCCTCATCACAACACCAATACACTCCAGTCCCATCCTTCCTCCCAAACCATCTCAGTCTACCCCTCCTCATCACAACACCAATACACTCCAGTCCCATCCTTCCTCCCAAACCATCTCAATCTACCCCTCCTCATCACAACACCAATACACTCCAGTCCCATCCTTCCTCCCAAACCATCTCAGTCTACCCCTCCTCATCACAACACCAATACACTCCAGTCCCATCCTTCCTCCCAAACCATCTCAATCTACCCCTCCTCATCACAGCACCAATACACTCCAGTCCCATCCTTCCTCCCAAACCATCTCAGTCTACCCCTCCTCATCACAACACCAATACACTCCAGTCCCATCCTTCCTCCCAAACCATCTCAATCTACCCCTCCTCATCACAACACCAATACACTCCAGTCCCATCCTTCCTCCCAAACCATCTCAGTCTACCCCTCCTCATCACAACACCAATACACTCCAGTCCCATCCTTCCTCCCAAACCATCTCAGTCTACCCCTCCTCATCACAACACCAATACACTCCAGTCCCATCCTTCCTCCCAAACCATCTCAGTCTACCCCTCCTCATCACAACACCAATACACTCCAGTCCCATCCTCCCAAACCATCTCAGTCTACCCCTCCTCATCACAACACCAATACACTCCAGTCCCATCCTTCCTCCCAAACCATCTCAATCTACCCCTCCTCATCACAACACCAATACACACTAGTCCCATCCTTCCTCCCAAACCATCTCAGTCTACCCCTCCTCATCACAATATCAATACACTCCAGTCCCATCCTCCCAAACCATCTCAATCTACCCCTCCTCATCACAACACCAGTACAGTACCCTTCACAAATGCTTAATCCTAACATTCATCGTAACTCTCTTCTCCTTTTCACCAATCAGTGTGGACAGAGTGAGGTGTTAGGGAGCTATGGGAAGAAGGGGACCCTGGGTGTTGACGAGTTGCGAGAATTGCTTCCGTCAGTGCTGTACCAGGCCCACCGCGACCACTCCTGCCCTAACACCACACAGAGCCCCAAACACCACAACAGACCACAGCCATCCGAAGGTGGGTGATTCTCTCTCTCTCCTTCCCTCCCTCCCTCCCTCTCCATACTCTTTTTCCTCCTCCATACATCTTCACATTCCTCCTCTTCCTCATTTTATATTTTTTATTTATTCTTTTCCCCAGTCTGCTTCTCCACTGTCTTCTTCCACACTTCCAATGATGTCTTCTGTAACTGCCATGTAACAAGTCCTCATTATATATATCTCTCTGTAATATGTTTGTTTTTGCTGTTACATGAAAATCCACCTTATAGTAGAGAAATAAGATTGCCTATTCAGTTCCCTTTGCCATTTGCGGTGATTCTTCAAAGGCTGTATATTCCGGTTTATGGTATTGGATCTGCCTGGTATCGGATCTGCCTGGTAGTGGATCTGCCTGGTATCGGATCTGCCTGGTATTGGATCTGCCTGGTATTGGATCTGCCTGGTATTGGATATGCCTGGTAGTGGATCTGCCTGGTATTGGATCTGCCTGGTAGTGGATCTGCCTGGTAGTGGATCTGCCTGGTATTGGGTCTGCCTGGTGTTGGATCTGCCTGGTATTGGATCTGCCTGGTAGTGGATCTGCCTGGCATTGGATCTGTTTGGCGTTGGATCTGCCTGGTGTTGGATCTGCCTGGCATTGGATCTGCCTGGTAATGGATCTGCCTGGCGTTGGATCTGCCTGGTAGTGGATCTGCCTGGCGTTGGATCTGCCTGGCATTGGATCTGCCTGGTGTTGGATCTGCCTAGTAGTGGATCTGCCTGGTAGTGGATCTGCCTAGTAGTGGATCTGCCTAGTAGTGGATCTGCCTGGTAGTGGATCTGCCTGGCATTGGATCTGCCTGGTGTTGGATCTGCCTGGTGTTGGATCTGCCTGGTATTGGATCTGCCTTGTATCAGATCTGCCTGGTAGTGGATCTGCCTGGTAGTGGATCTGCCTGGTAGTGGATCTGCCTGGTATTGGATCTGCCTGGTATTGGATCTGCCTTGTATCAGATCTGCCTGGTAGTGGATCTGCCTGGTAGTGGATCTGCCTGGTAGTGGATCTGCCTGGTAGTGGATCTGCCTGGTAGTGGATCTGCCTGGTGTTGGATCTGCCTGGTATTGGATCTGCCTTGTATCAGATCTGCCTGGTAGTGGATCTGCCTGGTAGTGGATCTGCCTGGTAGTGGATCTGCCTGGTGTTGGATCTGCCTGGTATTGGATCTGCCTTGTATCAGATCTGCCTGGTAGTGGATCTGCCTAGTAGTGGATCTGCCTGGTAGTGGATCTGCCTGGTGTTGGATCTGCCTGGTTATATAAAAAAATAAATAAATAAATAAATTCCTCATATTCCTCCCTCTTGTCTGAAAGGAGGATGGTGGATGACAGGAGAAAGATAACTTCAGCCTGCAGTCCACTTGGTTCATATAAACACCATTTGTCTATCTATCTATCTATAGCCAAACGCCCTAATCCCATGGGGGTGGCCACAGACAAATCACCTCCATGTCGCCCAGTCCCCTGCCTTTTCGATGGCCTTCCCCCAGCATACTCCCCCCTTTCTCATAGCATTTATGGGAAGTTTAAATTTAAGAACACATGCTTTATTTAAAACAGGACTGCCGATATGAGATGACTTTTGGCATGTTAGGTCCTGGCAGTGGAGGAAGCCTTAAAAAAATTATCACATTCTCATCCATCCACTCCATAGCTTGTAGTCTCAGGAGTCAAGGAAGCTCCCTAACACCTCTTCCTTAGTGATTAATTTTAAACACGGCTCATTAATATCATTTTATACTTTATTTATGCAGGGTACGGTGATGTTGTCATTTATTTATGCAGGATATGGTGATGTTGGAATGACTTAAGTAACACAGAAGAGGACGGCAAGGTGTAATTAAGAATATAAATAGCTTAAGAAATGGTGTTAGGGAGCTTATGTTTCAGTTTATGAGGATGGGATTGTGTTGGTGGTAATGATTTCTGATTGTATGTTGGTGGGTGTGTGCTTCTATCTATCTATCTATCTATCTATAGCCCAACGCCCTAATCCCGCAAAGGGTGGCCGCAAACAAAACGCCTCCAAGTCACTCTGTCACCCACCATTTGACTACCCTCCCCCCAACTCACCCCCCCCTCCCTCATATACCTCTCAACTCCATCCCTCCACCTCATCCTCGGTCTACCCCTCCCTCTTCCTCCCTCCACCTCACCTACATACACCCTCTTAGTCAGTCTTTCATTCTCCATTCTCTCCACATGTCCAAACCACCTTATTCTTATTATGGGTTTTATCAGTCCATCCTCACACACCTCTCATCCATTTCCGTTTTTCCTATTATGGGTTTTATCAGTCCATCCTCACACACCTCTCATCCATTTCCTATTTTCCTCACTAATGTATTCTTTAATTATTTTTCCATACTACATCCATTATCAGTGAGTTATATTTCTGTGATTTCCTGACGTTAAATATAGCGTGTTCCTTATTTCCGCCCTCATCCTTTCCCTTATTTTCAAGCTGCTCTCTTGTGTGTTTCAGTGTTGGGGTAAGGGATTGTGTTTATGTTGGTGGGTGTGTCTGTAACTCCCTTATTTCCATTCCTCATCTTTCTTTTATATTCGTGCTCCTCTCCTTCCCTTCTATCCACCTTTTCCTTCCCTATTTTCATCCTCTACTTCCTACCCTATTATCATTTCCTTCTCCCTCCTGTATTTCCCTCTCTCCCTCCTTTCTTTTCATCCCCCTTTCCTTCCCCTCTCCCTCCATTATTTCTGTCCCCCTTCTTCCTCCCTTCCTTCCATCCCCTTCTCCTTTCCCTCTTTCCCTCCCACTCTCCCTTCCTTCTTTCCATCTCCTCCCCCTTCCCCTCTTTCCATCCCCTTCTCTTTCCCCTCTTTCCTTCCTCTCTCCCTCCCTTATTCTTCTTCGAACTCTCCCTGTGTTTCAGTGTGGGGTTAGAGGATTGTGCTGAGGGACTGTTTATCACGTGTTTTCCTTGTCAGTTACGCAGTGTTTATCTGATTCATCCTGTGTTTCAGTGTGGGGGTACGGGATTGTGTTTGTGACGGTGATCTCAGGGTGTTCACTGGTGGGGGTGTCAGTTCTACCCCTCATGGCGCACCGTCTCTACCAGCGCATCCTGACGTTGCTCATCGGTCTGGCTGTAGGCTCACTGGCAGCATCGTCACTCTTCCACCTCATCCCACAGGTATGTCTCTTCCACGTTAACACTATTCTGGGCTGATGACGCACTGATGCATCATTTGTTGGCCAACTGATTCCAGGCTGATGGGGTACTCATGTGTCATTTGTTGGAGCGATTTTTCATGAATTAACCCCTAACCGCCGGCTGACATGTATAGATGTCGCGATTTTGGACGCGGAGCAACGCCAGTTGACGTGTATAGCCGCATGCATCTTCCCACCACCCTTTGAACTTTAACTTATCCTTACTCATCAACACGACCACCTACACACGTGGGGATGCTATCATTTGAAAGAGGAAGAGTTGGTGATTCTTATGTATCTTTAATTTTTTCTTTAGTTTTTATAGTTTGGCAGATACTAGGATTTGAATTAAGGGTATTTTTTTCCGTCACGGGTATCCCCCATAGGGAGGAGCGTGCAACATCGGAAACCCCCGGCTTGTAGGGGTTAAATACATGGCACAACAATTTGGTAAACACAGGCAACAAATTTTCATTTCATTGGAAACTCACCCCCAGCCCAGGAACAGGGTAGAAAAGTTACACAAGGCTGGCCTAGAATAGTATTAAGTTCCATGGTGGGGGGAAGGGGTCATGGGAGCTAGAGAAGTGGTGTGTTTGAGAGGACATGAGTTCAATTCCAGGCTGGGACAGGGAAGATTTTTAATTATTTGAGCTGTGTTATCATGGAAGTGAAAAATTAAGGGTGGGATGTGTGGAGATGGGGTTCTTGAGAGACATGTTTGGAGTGTGGAGAGTGGATGGGATCTACCTATAGTCAGACACCTTAATCCTGTAAGGGGTGGCCACAAACAAATCACTTCCATGCCACCCTATCCCCTGCCATTTTGCTGCCCTTCCCCCAACTTACGCCTCCCTCTCTCATGCATCTCTCCACTCCATCCTTCCACCTCATCCTCAGTCTCCCCCTCCCTTTCCCCCACTCCACCTCACTCCCATACACTCCTGGTTAGTCTCTCTATCTCCATCCTCTCCACATGGCCTGATAATGTTATATATGAAAGATGCGGAGAAAGGAAGTTTGATGACCGGAGTTGATGAAAGTGTTGAAATGGTGTGGTCATAAGGAAAGAATGTATTTTAACAGAGTGGTGTAAAGGATATATTTGAGTGAGTTTGAAGGTGGGTGAAGATGTGGTAGACCAAGAAGGTGGTTCTGTCTATCTATATATCTATCTACAGCCAGACACCATGCTTCTGTAAGGGGTGGCCATTTGTCTTTGAGTTACTTGTTTTGCAGGGAGGGGCACTAACCCTCCCCCAACCCTCTTGTTGACACATAGGGAACACGTATGGGTTGTTGATATGGTTACCACCCAGCGTTATAGAAGGTGGATGAGTATGGTAAATAAATGTGTGAGAAAGTGAGGTATAGAGATTTAGGAGGCAAGGAAGCTGATGGTTATTGAGGTTGTTAGATTGATTACTGTACAGATAAATGCAGGAGAAGAATTTAGTGCTCGTGTCTTTAACTTGATGATCAGCGGATGGACTGTTATCGGATAGGTGATAGGAGGAGCGTTTGTGTGGATGATGGTGATAGGAAGAGTGTTTGTGTGGATGATGGTGATAGGAGGAGCGTTTGTGTGGATGATGGTGATAGGAAGAGTGTTTGTGTGGATGATGGTGATAGGAAGGGCATTTGTGTGGATGATGGTGATAGGAAGAGCGTTTGTGTGGATGATGGTGATAGGAAGGGCATTTGTGTGGATGATGGTGATAGGAAGAGTGTTTGTGTGGATGATGGTGATAGGAAGAGTGTTTGTGTGGATGATGGTGATAGGAGGAGTGTTTGTGTGGATGATGGTGATAGGAAGAGTGTTTGTGTGGATGATGGTGATAGGAAGAGTGTTTGTGTGGATGATGGTGATAGGAAGAGTGTTTGTGTGGATGATGGTGATAGGAGGAGTGTTTGTGTGGATGATGGTGATAGGAGGAGTGTTTGTGCGGATGATGGTGATAGGAGGAGTGTTTGTGTGGATGATGGTGATAGGAAGATTGTTTGTGTGGATGATGGTGATAGGAAGAGTGTTTGTGTGGATGATGGTGATAGGAAGAGCGTTTGTGGGGATGATGGTGATAGGAAGAGTGTTTGTGGGGATGATGGTGATAGGAAGAGCGTTTGTGGGGATGATGGTGATAGGAAGAGCGTTTGTGTGGATGATGGTGATAGGAAGAGTGTTTGTGTGGATGATGGTGATAGGAAGAGTGTTTGTGTGGATGATGGTGATAGGAAGAGTGTTTGTGTGGATGATGGTGATAGGAAGAGTGTTTATGCGGATGATGGTGATAGGAAGAGCGTTTGTGTGGATGATGGTGATAGGAAGAGCGTTTGTGTGGATGATGGTGATAGGAAGGGGAAATATGTGGATGGTTATGCTTGTAAGATGGTGTCAGGATTCCAGGGGCTTGAAGGGTAAGTTAGTGAGTGTGGGCCCATTTAATTGAATATGCAGTTGATTACTTCTGCCCCAGTCGTGTTTTTTTTCTCCTTGCTCTCTAGATCCTACTTCGTCCTACTTGTGAATGGGAAAAAGAGGCTGGATGAAATTATTATTATTATTATTATTATTATTATTATTATTATTATTATTATTATTATTATTATTCTTGCTGCTGTTATTATCATTACTGGTTATTGTTGTTGTTATTATTATTATTATTGTTATTATTATTCTTATTATTACCATTATTATTGACTGAACCGGATACGTTTATGTGAAGCTGCAGAACATGATGAATGTTTTTGACGTATCCGATAGTGCCAAGATTCCGGGGGCTTGAATGATGAGTGAATGGAAGCGTGGCCCATTGGATTGGGCAAATTTGGGCTGTCTGGACATTGCTACTCCTCACCCTGCCCTTGGGTGGGAAAGGAGGTCCGGATGATGATGATGATGATGATTATTGTTGTTGCTAGTATTAATTATTATTGTTATTGCTTTAATTATTATTATTATTATTATTTTTATTATTATTACAGTACCACTTTTAATTTTAGCATAGCCATAGAATAGCTGACAAAAGCATTCCCATTCTTTGTGTCTAATTCCCATTTTACTCTTTCACAGGCATTCAAACTCGCAGAACAAGTAAGTAAACATTAGATCAGTATAGCACCCTTATTCTTCGCTCCCTAACACCTCTTCCTTAGTGATTTAGTTTTGAATGTGGGTGGTTAATATCCTTTGTACACTGAGGTGGTTTGGACATGTGAAGAGAATGGAGAATGAAAGACTGACTAAGAGGGTGTATGTAGGTGAGGTGGAGGGAGGGAGAGGGAGAGGTAGACCGAGGATGAGGTGGAGGGATGGAGTTGAGAGGTATATGAGGGAGGGGGGGGTGAGTTGGGGGGAGGGTAGTCAAATGGCGGGTGACAGAGCGACTTGGAGGCGTTTTGTCTGCGGCCACCCTTTGCGGGATTAGGGCGTCGGGCTATAGATAGATAGATAGATAGACATTATTTCTGCAGACTGTGGTTATATAGGAAGGCTTTATGTAACTCAGAATAGGACAGTAAGGTGTAATAGACAGAATAAATTGATTAGGAAAAGGTGTTAGGGAGCTTCCTCAGTCAATAAAAATACAGGCATTGTCAGTATAGTTTATGTAGATTTATTGTATTGATTGTAGGGGATATAAGATGCCCTCGATTTACGATTGGAATCTATCTATCTATCTATCTATCTATAGCCCGACGCCCTAATCCCGCAAAGGGTGGCCGCAGACAAAACGCCTCCAAGTCGCTCTGTCACCCACCATTTGACTACCCTCCCCCCAACTCACCCCCCCCCTTCCTCATATACCTCTCAACTCCATCCCTCCACCTCATCCTTGGTCTACCTCTCCCTCTCCCTCCCTCCATCTCACCTACATACATCCTCTTAGTCAGTCTTTCATTCTCTATTCTCTTCACATTTTTGAAAACCGATTGTATAACGATGGGTTGTATTGTATGATAAATTTAGCATTGTAGTGATTGTGTAAGTAAAAAAAATGATTGTAGCGTGAGAAACTGGGGCATCACAGCAATGTTATAAGCGAAAAAATGATTGCATATGTTATTGGATTGAAAAGATCAGCAGTTCTTTTACAGAATAGTATTTACAATCCTCTGTAATACTGTATTGTTGCAATTCAGGGCTTAAATCATCATATGTATACGATAGTTATTATTCAGAGTTAGTCCGGTCAGTAAAATGATCTATCTATCTATCTATCTATTGCCAGACGCCTCAATCCCGTACAAGGTGCCCACAAACAAATTGCCTCCATGTCGCCCTGTCCCCCGCCATTTCACTTCCCTGCTCCCAACTCACACCCACTTCTCTCATATACCTCTCCACCCCATCCCTCCATCTCATCCTCGGTCTCCCCCTCCCTCTTATTTTAAATATTAACCACGATTTGTTTGTGGCCACCCCGTATGGGATTAAGGCGTCTGGCAGTAGATAGATAGATAGATAGTACAGTAGATAGATAGAGATAGATAGATAGATTAACCTTGAAGTTGTTTGGGTATGTCATAGGAATATAGTGAAGAATTAAAGCATCATTGTTAGGGGGTTAAGTCTGAGGGATGGTTGGGTCGTTTTGCTCATGTGGTTTTATCTGGACTCATATTCTTGTTATTTAAGGAAGCTCCCTAACACATTTTCCTAAGTGATTTATTTTGCTCATCTCGCTGTCGCTCTCCGTGTTACATAAATCACTCTAATATCAGAGTTAAGGAAGCTTCCTAACACATTTTCCTAAGTGATTTATTTTGCTCATCTCACTGTCCCTCTCAGTGTTACATAAATCATTCTAATATCAAAGTTAAGGAAGCTCCCTAACACATTTTCCTAAGTGGTTTATTTTGCTCATCTCACTGTCCCTTTCCGTGTTACATAAATCATTCTGATATCAAAGTTAAGGAAGCTCCCTAACACATTTTCCTAAGTGGTTTATTTTGCTCATCTCACTGCCCCTTTCTGTGTTACATAAATCACTCTAATATCACCATACCCTGGATTGACATCATGTGGAAGGATATTAACCAGCCATATCCATAAATAAATCACTAAGGAAGAGGTGTTAGGGACCTTCCTTAACCGACGAGAATGTAGGTCTTGGGCTTGTAGTCTCAGCAGGTTAGGAAGCACCCTAACACCTCTTCCTTAGTGATTTATTTTTGGATATAACTGGCTAATATTGTTTTGTACACTATTTATGCTGAGTATGGTGATGTTAGAAGGATTTATGTAACACAGAATAGGGTGATAAGGTGTAATAAGCAAAATAAACCACTTAGGAAGAGGTGCTAGGGAGCCCTGGGACCCTGTTCTTCTGTTAGGGTCATGATGGATTGGGTGATGGATAGATGGATGTAGATTTGAATGTCTTGATAGATAGATAGATAGATGTGTTGATAGATAGATGAATAGACGGACGTAGGATTGAATGTCAGGATAAACAGATAGATAGTTTTGATAGATACATGGATAGATGGATGTGTAGATAGATAGATTGAAATATATAGTGGGATTAAGGATGATGATGATTGATGATGATGATGACGACGACGATGATGAAGAAGACGATGATGATGATAATGATGACAGTTGGTGATGATGATGTTGATGGTGATGATGATGATGACAAGGAAGAAAATGACAAGGATGATGATGACAGCGACGAAGAAGAAAATGACGATGACGATGGTGATGATGATAACGATGATGGTGGTGGTGATGACTGCCACTCTCCCATTCATTTTCTTTCTCCCCACAGAGCACCGAGGGTCACCACAACTACCTCTTCATCTCCCTGTTCGTGTTGTTGGGCATCTGGGGATTCTTCATGATTGAACGACTTATTAAAATCATTGTTATGCACCAGGCCAGTAAGGTGAGGGGGTTTATATCATCGTACACGCACGCACGCGCACACACACACACACACACACACACACACACACACACACACAGGACAGTACAAGCTTGACTCATTCCTGTAAAGATACGCTAAGGTAAGAACAATTAGGTATGGTAAGAACACACACACACACACACACACACACACACACACACACACACACACACACACACACACACACACACTCTCTCTCTCTCTCTCTCTCTCTCTCTCTCTCTCTCATCTGTATTCAAGAAATGTATATGGCATTAATAATCTTTTTTGCTTTTGTACTACCAACATCACATAGTCTAGTCAGCCAGTCTTTTTCCTCTCCTCTCCTCTCCTCTCCTCTCTTCTCCACTCCACTCCACTCCACTCCACTCCACTCCACTCCACTCCACTCCTCTCCTCTCCACTCCACTCCTCTCCTCTCCTCTCCTCTCTGTTCCCTCCTCTCCTCTCATTTCCCTGCTCTTCACTTGTCTTTTGGTTTCTCCTCTCCTCGCCTCTCCTCTTCTCTCCTCTTCTCTCCTCTCCTCTTCTCTTCCCCTGTTTCACACCTTCCCCTAATCTACCTTCTACTCTGTGTCAGTAACATAAGGTACTATAAGTAGGATAGCACAAACACCTAGCCAGTTGTATTTATAGCTTACCTTGGTGTTTTTCCTTACCTATGCCCAGTGGCCTTATTAAAATCAGCATATATGAAGCTTATTGTTCTCAATTTAAAGTTCACTTGTCCTAAAATTGCTATCCCTCCATCTTGAGTGCTTACTGTGCTCTCTTCACCTTAACTTTTCCTAAAATTGCCATCCCTCCATCTTGAATGCTGACTGGTACTGTTTTCACTTTAATTTGTCCTAAAATTGCCATCTCTCCATCTTGAATGCTGACTTGTACTGTTTTCAATTTAACCTGTCCTAAAATTGCCATCCCTCCATCTTGAATGCTGACTTGTACTGTTTTCACTTTAACTTATCCTAAAATTGCCATCCCTCCATCTTGAATGCTGGTTTAGCAAGAGGTCAGTATGAGAATATGATCCAACAATACTCATGAGAGAGGGGTGTGTGAGTTGGGAGCCGGGCAGTGAAATGGTGGGGGACAGGGCGACTTGGAGGTGATTTGTTTGTGGCCACCCCAAACGGGATTGAGGCGTCTGGCAATAGATAGAGATAGATAGATAGTACTCATGAATATAAGCTTCTCATGAACAAGTGGTTTCCTAATCTAACCTAATCTAATCAAGTCTATCAATCTATCTATCTGTTGCCAGACACCTTAATCCCGTAAGGGGTGGCCACAAACAAATAGCCTCCATGTCATCCTGTTCCCCACCATGTCACTGCCCTGCTCCTAGCTCACACCCCCCTCTCTTATATACCTCTCCACTCCATGCCTCCATCTCATCCTT
This sequence comes from Coenobita brevimanus, assembly GCF_032717465.1. NCBI lineage: Eukaryota > Metazoa > Arthropoda > Malacostraca > Decapoda > Coenobitidae > Coenobita > Coenobita brevimanus. Next base: position 1,026,052 of record NC_136956.1, read on the forward strand.
GCCCTACCCCTCCCTTTCCTCCCTTCCACCTCACTCACATACACTCTCCTCATCAGTCTCTCACTCTCCATCGTAAGTCAAGTCCAGCTTATCTTTATTCCCTTTTGCCTGTCAGATTTCTGTATTGCAGGTTAGAATATCGAATCATAATTTAACCCAGCCTAAACTAACCTAAAAATGTTTGTTGTATTTCAGGACCAGAAGAAGCAGCTACCAGTGTCAGCATCGGACCAGGCGATGCTGTACGAGACTAACTGCTTACAGTGCCCGGAGAATGGTGAGACCAGGGGGTTCAAGGGCGCCAGGAGCCTGCAGAATGGGGAGGATGGGTACGAGGGTCCTCACCTCGTGCCCAGCCGACCCCCTACCAAGTCCTGCAGCCACAACGACGTAGATCAGATATACCAGTCGCAGCAGCAGGTTATCAAGGCGTCGTTTGGCCACAGCGAGGTTAGTGTTGCGTGTGTGTGTGTGTGTGTGTGTGTGTGTGTGTGTGTGTGTGTGTGCCTGTACTCTGGTCACATTTGGACCGTCAGGATCTTGTACATGTAACTTTACTAAATCTCACAACATGACCATATTAGTAGTCATAAAATTGCCAACTCTCCTCCATGCTGGTTTATATGAAGAGATCAGCGCTAGAACAGGATGCTAGTCATGAGGAAGTGTTATGGATGGATCAGATTATCCAGTCACCGTAGATTATGAAGGTTTCATTTGGGCACAGGGATGTTTGTGCTGCCATGTATGCCTGTGGATCATTGTGTGCCTAAAGGGGGTGTTGAGTGTCACTAGTCCCCTCCCCAGTCCCCTTCCCACTCCCCTCCCCCTACAAATGTCCACCAGAGCACCACCATATCCATCCACATCTGCATCCACACCCCACTCACCAACTACTCCATCCACCTTCATGTACCCTACCTTTCCCAACTACGACGGGTCACTTTAACCGAGCATAAAATTGCCATCTCCCCTTCTTCAGTGCTGAGTTATAGTAAGATGTTAGTACTTGAATAGGGTGTTAGTCATGAAGAAGTTCTGTGGAAAGGATGTTGAGCTGTGTGCTGTCTTGTTCTGCCATTGAGGTGCATGAAGTAAGCTGCAAAAGCATGAATAGCTCCACCTAATTAAACTGAATAAATTATGGTTGTATTTGCCTGTATGGCCATGTGGAGAGGATGGAGGGTGAAAGACTGACGAAGAGAGTGTTTGTGAGTGAGGTGAAGGGGGGAAGAGGGAGGGGGAGGCCGAGGATGAGATGGAGGGATGGGGTGGAGAGGTATATGAGAGAGGGGGGTGTGAGTTGGGAGCAGGGCAGTGAAATGGCAGGGGACAGGGCGACTTGGAGGCGATTTGTTTGTGGCCACCCCAAACGGGATTGAGGCGTCTGGCAATAGATAGATAGATAGATGTAGCTGACCAACTGACTGTTCTAAGTGGTGTGTTGTAAGTAAGAAACTCGTGCTATATTTTTGTTACTGTATTCAAGTGCACTGTGTAATACTGTACATATAAAACGTGGCTGTGCTGAGTGGCGAGTAAGTGCAGTAGCCAGTCCCTGAAATTAAAATGAAAAGTAATATATCAATCTACTGTACAGTACTATAATTTAATCCATCCATCCATCCATCATCCAATCCTTTGTTGCCCCATGAGGAGTGGAGGAGCCTGGGGTTAGGCAAGTTGGTCCTGACATTTAAGACAAGAGTGAACTTTGATTTAAAATATATTGATCAACAGTTCTCCGTACGTGTCAAGTGGGGTTGGTGGAGGATTAGTGCCCCTCCCTGTAAAATAATTAACTCTAAGTCCTTGGCCACCCCGTTTGGGATACATGGCGTCTGGCAATGAATGAATGAACTATAACATAAAGTGTATACCTATATATATATGTATGATAATGAGATTTACCATGCCAAATTGAGTTCACATAAAACAACTGCATAGGACCTAACACTTTGGACACTGTAATATATTAAATAAATTACAATACATCTATCTGTCTATCTATGAATCTATAGCCAGACACCTTAATCCTGTAAGGGATGGGCACAAACAAATCGCCTCCATGTCACCCTGTCCCCTGCTGTTTCACTGCCCTTCCTCCAGCTCACACACCCCTCTCTCTCTCCACCCCATCCCTCCATCTCAACCTCGGTCTCTCCTTCCGTCTCCCTTCCTCCACCTCACTCACATACACTCTCCATGTTAGTCTCTCACTCTCCATCCTCTCCACATGAACACAAGTCTGTAAATTAAGATGACTCTCTAACACAGGACTCAGCAACACAGTACCCCCTCAGTTTGTTGTGTAGAGGATTTACGTTTTTGTTCTGGGTTCGTGGATCCTGCCTTATCGCATACATAGGTGGGAAAAGTGGTCAGGCTGATGATGGTGATAATGATGGTGATGATGGTGATGATGATGATGGTGATGAAGATGATGATGGTGATGGAGATGATGATGGTGATGATGATGATGATGGTGATGAAGATGATGATGCTGATGGAGATGATGATGATGGTGGTGATGATGATGATGGTGATGATGATGATGATGGTGATGATGATGATGATGATGAGAACAGTAATTATGATGGTAGTCACTTTGAGCCTTCCTTTCATTTTTCATTTTATGTTTCTTATCACTGTAATAGGAGTCAAATGAGCTTACCTGATGGCACCCCTCCACCGTGCTCTAATATGACCCATCTCTTCAGTAATACCTCTAGATCCAAAGGCAGGGCACAATATCTCATTCCAGGTCATTCTCGGTCTACCTTTCCTTCGATGGCCTGGTACCTCAGTGCTTGTACTTACCCAGCATCCCAGGTCCATCCTCTCAGCATGTTCAGACCAACTCAGTATTCTCCCTTCTGTTTTCTTCCTGATGCTGTCCACTCCCTCTGTCTTTCCAGGTCTTCAGAGGATGCACTGCACGTATTCATTAGATTATTTTCACATTGTTTCATTCTGTGTTACAGCATCCCGTCCATTACACCATGCGTTCACTGCCTGACGACATGACACTCCTAACAAAGATTCTAAATGCTTTCCCTTTGTGGACAGTGAGAACACACAAAATGTCGGGATGAGTAACAACCATCTTAACTTTTCCAAACCACTATGCACCCTTGTAATGGTACCCCACTCAACACCACCCCATAAAGTGACATCACCAAGGTTGCAGAATTTGTTAACCAGTTCTAGTGACCCCTCTTATATCACCAACGCTGATAGTAATGTTCTTGTGACCTCAGGCTTGTCATGACTTACACCCAGTGGACGGCAGGACTCCAGCCATTTCAGCCAGGCACGCCCAGGGACATTTAGTTGTGGTTATGTTCAAGGTTTGTCTGTGTTAAGAGTTGGCGCATGAGGTGGCTGCGTTGCGGTGAGATGGGATGTGTTGCAGTGAGGGCAGAGTGCATTGTTGCTGAGTTGTTTTTTTGTGTTGGTTGGTGTATGAGAGAGGGAGGTGTGAGTTGGGAGCAGGGCAGTGAAATGGCGGGGGACAGGGCAACATGGAGGCAATTTGTTTGTGGCCACCCTGTATGGGATTAAGGCATCTGGCAATAGACAGATAGATAGTTGGGGCCTCACATTCAGATGACATTACCATAACAACCTTACACCACATTCCAGGCACACCTTGCACACTGCAACAAGACCACCCCAACACACCTCAGCCATGGACCCACGACAACAGGCTGATGATCATTCCAGTCAAATTCACCATCACATTCATCACCAGCAGCAGGCACAAGCACAGGTACTCCCCAGACATATCACTTAACATTGTGCACTCAAAGAAAGTTCTGCATTATACACTTATTCAGTACTTCAGACCATTGTATAGGAGACATGTATTAGTGCAACAGTAGCCACAGACTTACCGCTGTGGTAACTGTGTGTGAGAGGAGTGTGGGTATGGGAGCAGGAGGATTAGGGAAACCAGTGACTCCCACCTCTTTATCCACCTCCTGCCCCTCCTCCTCCCACCCCTCCTCCTCCCACCCCTCCTTCTCCCACCCCTACCGCTTTTCCACACATTTGTCAGATAGGTGGATGTGTGGCTATTGCTTCACTGGCATATGTCTCATGTACACTGGTTGGGAGTGTTGAGTAGGTCTGTAATATGGAACTTTGCAGGAGTGTACATGTGCCACATGCACACCCTCCTCTGAGGTCCTTGGAGTGACATATGACATTGGACTCACCACAAGGACCACATGCAGGACAGTAGGGGAGGTGCACTCCCAAGCTCAGTGCACACAGGACACTTACAGAGACAGACTTTAGTCAACAAAAACAAATACTCTCTCATCTCTACAAACTGTTACATCACCTCCCTGGCAAGGACCCCTCATCCTATGTAACATGCATTACTGCATCTTGCAGACCATAGCTACACAACAGTGTCATAAAGAATTACCACTGGCTGCACCAAAACCACTCCACAGCTCACTTACACTCTGAAACTAAAGTCCTGTGTGTTAGAGAATATCTTGATGTGAGGGGCTTGCAATTCCCTGTGGCAGCCTTTACCAACACACATCCCCCCTGTTGTATCCTGACAGCCATGCAGCACAACAGAACATACAAAACAGTCACTACACAAACATTTCCAGACCCTCTTCAACAACATCCCACCTCCAGACATTCCAACACTAACAGTGAAGAAACACCAACGTACTCATTCCATGTGCAAGGCAGTAATCAGTCAGAATGTCATACCACAAGCCCCTCCCCTGTCAGCATTAACCCATTGGAGATATGATTGATTTCACCTGTGTAGAGTTTGATCAGGACTAACTGTAGTTGGGTTAGGCAGATTCACAGACGACACCTGCCCTGTTTGTAAAATAGACCCACACAACATACAAGGTTATTTACCGGAGCACCACACAGCACATGCCACACTAACACACACACACACACAATATCAACAGTGTAAGAAATCCGTGGAACAACCTATAGGGGCAGTTGCTTACTTGTGGTTGATGGGTCTGCGCAGCCAGGGGAACCATTGTTAAGCAAGAGCAACAGCAAGAACAACAAGAACTTTTTGTGTTGGCACTGATGCAGGGAAGGGTGAATGCCGCACTGTAGTCTGGCTGGGTGTGTCTGAGAAAGGCTTGTTTTGTGAGCTGAATGTGTGGTAGGGACCCATGGAGGACGATGTTTGGTTGGAGGACGATGTTTGGTTGGTGCTTTGGGGTGGCTGTGTGACTCTGTGTATGGTTGTGACACGTGGTGGTGGGTGGAAGAGGAGGGATATTGTTGAGGCATTGTGTAGTAATGGAAAGTTGATCATATTTGTATTTCTTTATGGTGAGGAGTAGTGTATTATATGGGTGGGATGGATCCTCTGCTGAAGTGATGAATTATACAACTTTCATGATCGTGTGATTCTCAGTCACGTGTACGTTTGTTCGTTGGTGTAAGTGATCTGTATTTGCCATTTTTGTTGTTGCTGATCAACCCCATTCTTGTGTGGCAGAGCAGACCCATCAACCACAGGCAAGCAACCACCCCTGCAGGGCCATCCCCTGCAATGAACCGGTGTTCTCTTGCTGTTGACAATTCCGTGCCATAGCGAGGTGCGGGAAAAAGTGTGGAAATTTGGTTCCTGGGTGGATGCAACATTTGTGTCTCCACCTAGTTCAGTGTGGCACCGTAGTGGGCTCCACTTCACCCTGTGATCTGTTTTATATGGTTACCACCCAGCATTTAAATGGTTTCCTGAGTTACAAGAAATCATTAGACCTGTCACTCAGTGTAGAGCCACCCAGAGTGGAAAGAGGTGTAATAAAAAGTATCTGTCTATCTATCTATCTATTGCCAGACGCCATAATCCCGTAAGGGGTGGCCATTTGACTCTGAGTTATATGTTTTACGGGGAGGGGCACTAACCCTCCACCAACCCACTTGTTGACACGTAGGGAGCACGTAATTGTTTGGTTATATGGTTACCACCCAGCGTTGTGAATGGTTTCTTGGCTTACAGGAAACCATTTGGCTTGTCACTCAATGTAAAGCCACCTGTAAAGGAAAGAAAAGCAATAAGAAGTGACAGGAAAGATGGGAGAAATAGGAAGAGAGGAGGGCAGGCACAGAAAAAGAATGAGACATGTGAAGGAAGAAGTAACTAGCACTACATCAGGTGAGAGGATGATGGCCACCACGATTTTTTATGGCTGTGGGGCCAGGGCGTTTGAAGCGATGTATATGGAGTTTTTTTTTTTTTGCGTTTTTTATAACTATCTGGACAAGTTATGAAGTGAATGGGGAGTGTTTGTGTGTTTATTAATATTTTCCTGATTTTTTAGTGATTTCTTTGTTTTATGTTGTGTTTTTGTGGCTTTTTAATGCAGAATGGTTTATTAGGGGGTCTGCTAGTTCCTTCATTGTCCAGTAAGGCTGCATGAGTTGATGGGGTGAGGTTTTAGAAGCATGGATGTTTGTTTTTGTGCCCTAAAACTTCCTGCCAGAGATCAAGCAGCATGGAGTGCCTCCATTAGGTGACCAAGGCTGACACACGCAAGCACGTTGGGGCGTTTATAGATGATGCTGCGATACGATTGTTCTGTGGTCAGCTGTCGACAGAGGTGTTCCAGTTGCTTTGCTTGTGTGTTTTGATGAGTGTATTAATAATGCTTTGTTGTTTAGGGTGTTAATGAATTGAATATGAGGCCTGTGGGGGTTAAGTTTACGATTGAAGAGTTGTGAGGATGGATGGAACTTGAATGTATTGGTGTTGATGATGATGAGGGGTAGATTGAGATGGTTTGAGCATGAGAGGATGGAGGATGACAGTAGTAGCTGTTCCCTAGGCAGTCAGGCCGAACAGCCCCTTGGAGGATGACAGTTGGGTGTGGAAGGTGAGAAGTGTGAATGTCAGGGGTAGGGGTTGAGAGAGTCAGACCAAAAAAGACCTGCGACGGGGTTATAGAGTGTGACCTCAGGGATAAGGGACTGACTAAGAAGACTGCCAGAGATTGAGCATTGTGGAGAGCTGCCAGTAGGTGACCAAGGCCAATGCATGCAAGTAGGTTGGAGCCTTTGTAAACGATGGGAAATGACACGATGGAGAGAGAGAGGCCTTCACTTGGTGCCGCTAAAACAATCGTGTGACTACTTTCTAGGTATACAAAGGTCCCTCCCCTCCCTCCCTGTCCCCCAAAAGGTGAATGGTGGATTACAGGAGGATGGTAACTTCAGCCTTCAGTGCACTGGGTTTGTGTTTCAGATTTACCTGGCGCTACAATTACAACCTACAGTTTTTTATTGTTTCTTTACATGTGTTGAAGTAGTGAACTGTGTCTCTTGCATGGGATTTTGAATTGTGTCCTGTGTATGTGTGTGTGTGTGTGTGTGTGTGTGTGTGTGTGTGTGTGTGTGTGTGTGTGTGTGTGGTACATATAAATGTGTGTGTGTGTGTGTGTGGTACATATAAATGTGTGTGTGTGTGTGTGTGTGTGTGTGTGTGTGTGTGGTATATATAAATGCGTGTGTGTGTGTGTGTGTGTGTGTGGTATATATAAATGCGTGTGTGTGTGTGTGTGTGGTACATATAAATGTGTGTGTGTGTGTGTGTGGTACATATGAATGTGTGTGTGTGTGTGTGTGTGTGTGTGTGTGTGTGTGTGTGGTATATATAAATGTGTGTGTGTGTGTGTGTGTGTGTGGTATATATAAATGTGTGTGTGTGTGTGTGTGTGTGTGTGTGTGTGTGTGTGTGTGTGTGGTATATATAAATGTGTGTGTGTGTGTGTGTGTGTGTGTGTGGTATATATAAATGTGTGTGTGTGTGTGTGTGTGTGTGTGTGTGTGTGTGTGTGGTATATATAAATGTGTGTGTGTGTGTGGTATATATAAATGTGTGTGTGTGTGGTATATATAAATGTGTGTGTGTGTGTGTGGTATATATAAATGTGTGTGTGTGTGTGTGTGTGTGTGTGGTATATATAAATGTGTGTGTGTGTTTGTGTGTGTGGTATATATAAATGTGTGTGTGTGTGTGTGTGTGTGTGTGTGTGGTATATATAAATGTGTGTGTGTGTGGTATATATAAATGTGTGTGTGTGGTATATATAAATGTGTGTGTGTGTGTGTGTGTGTGTGTGTGTGTGTAGTATATATAAATGTGTGTGTGTGTGTGTGTGTGTGTGTGTGTGTAGTATATATAAATGTGTGTGTGTGTGTGTGTGTGTGTTGTATATATAAGTGTGTGTGTGTGTGTGTGTGTGTGTGTGTGTGTGTGGTATATATAAATGTGTGTGTGTGTGGTATGTATAAATGTGTGTGTGTGTGTGTGTGTGTGTGTGTGTGTGTGTGTGTGTGTGTGTTTGTGTGTGTGTGTGTGTGTGTGTGTGTGTGTGTGTGTTTGTGTGTGTGTGTGTGTTTGTGTGTGTGTGTGTGTGTTTGTGTGTGTGTGTGTGTGTGTGCCTTTTTACATCCTGGTATCATTCATAACCCATTCAGCCGTCAGATGCAGTGTGTGTACTGTTTTTATCACCTGATGGATTTTCAGTTTAAAATAGCTGAGCACCTGGGAAGAGATTTGTGAAGGCAGCGACCATCATCATCATCATCGTTGTCATTATCATCATTTTTTCCATTATCATCATCATCATCATCATCACCATCATTGTTGCTGTCATTATCATCGTCAATTTTGTTATCATCATCATCATCACCATCATCATCATCATCATCATCATCATCATCATCATCATCATCTCTCTTTCTGCTTACGGTGTGGGTGAGATGTCAGCAGTCTGTCCTGTAATTCAAAAGCCTTCACTAATCACAGCAGAATCACATGGAGACAAGGAATTAAAATGTAAATATATCTTTCATTTATTTATGCATTATTATCATTATTATTATTATTATTATAACGGCCATACCACGTTGAGTACACCGCTTCCCATCCGATCAGCGAAGTTAAGCAACGTTGGGTCTGGTTAGTACTTGGATGGGTGACCACCTGGGAACACCAGATGCTGTTGGCATAACGTTCTCCCTGCGTGTCAAGTGGGGTTGGTGGAGGATTAGTGCCCCTCCCTGTAAAACAATTAACTCTAAGCCCTTGGCCACCCCGTTTGGGATACATGGCATCTGGCAATGAATGAATGAATTAGGCCAAGGATGAGATGGAGTGGAGAGGTATATGAGAGAGAGGGGTGTGAGCTGGGGGGAAGACAGTGAAATGGAAGGGGAAAGAGCAACATGGAGGCAATTTGTTTGTTGCCACCTCTTACAGGATTAAGGCGTCTGGCAATAAATTGATAGGTTATTATTATTGTTATTATTATTATTATTATTATTATTATTATTATTATTATTATTATTTTCCCCCCTTTTCTAGCATCCATATATTGAACTGTACGTCTCTGTCTGTAATCTTATAGTCACCACAACGGAATTCCCTCCTTGTCACCCTTTCCTCCGCCATCAGGCTGCACTCTCTCCAACTCACACCTCCATCCCTTGTATACCTCTCCACCCAGTCACACCATCTCATCCTTGGCCTCTCCCTCCACCTCTCTCACACACTCCTAGTTAGTCTCTCATTCTCTGTCCTCATTAAATGTATGATTCACTCTCTCCACTTTCCATTGAAGTGCCTAAAAGTTTCAGTCACAGCCACCATATAGAGTTCCATCAGGACTCTCCTAGTTAGTCTTTCATTCTCCATTTTCTCTCACTCTCTCTCTCTCTCTCTCTCTCTCTCTCTCTCTCTCTCTCTCATTTCACCTGCCCCAAATCACCAACGTCCACAGTCACCACATCGAGTACCATCAGTGCTCTCCTTGTTAGTCTTTCATTGTCCACTCTCAATAAATGTATCACACTTGACTTTCCATCCTTCATTGCAGTGCCATGCGATTCAGTCTTCCATCAGGACACTCCCTGTTAGTCTCTCATTCTCCATCTGCTCTAAATGTATGTCTTACTCTCTTTTGCACTCCCAGTTAGTCTCTCATTCTCCATCCCCTCTAAATTACATCTCACCCTCATGTATTCTCATTGCACTTCTAGTTAGTCTCTCATTCTGCACCCTCTCTAAATATACTTTCTCCACTTTTTGTTCTAGCATCCTGAAATCTCCAATGTCTCTCTTAGTTAGTCTCTCATTCTCCAACCTCTCTCTCTCATTGCAGCGGCCAAAGATCTCCAGTGGCACTCCTAGTTAGTCTCTCATTCTCCATCCTCTCTCTCTCTCTCTATCTCATTGCAGCGGCCAGAGATCTCCAACGGCTCTTCTAGTTAGTCTCTCATTCTCCATCCTCTCTCTCTCTTTCTCTCATTGCAGAGGCCAAAGATCTCCAACGGCTCTCCTAGTTAGTCACTTATTCTCCATCTTCTCTCTCTCTCTCATTGCAGCGGCCAGAGATCTCCAATGGTTCTCCTAGTTAGTCTCTCATTCTCCATCCTCTCTCTCTCATTGCAGTGGCCAGAGATCTCCAATGTCTCTCCTTGTTAGTCTCTCCATCCTCTCTCTCTCATTGCAGAGGCCAGAGATCTCCAACGGCCACGGCCACCACATTGAGTTCCGTCAGGGCCGCGATTCGGTGATTCGGACGGTGGCGTGGATGATCATATTTGGCGACGGCTTCCACAACTTCATCGATGGGGTGTCCATAGGGGCTGCCTTCTCCGAGTCCATACTTACCGGGATCTCCATCAGCCTGGCCGTGATGTGCGAGGAACTGCCACACGAGCTGGGTAAGAGAGAGAGAGAGAGAGAGATTTAAATATATCTACTTACCAATGAAATATTTATTGATTGTGTTTAGGTTAATATCAGTGCTGTGTGTGTGTGTGTGTGTGTGTGTGTATGTATGTGTGTGTGTGAGAGAGAGAGAGAGAGCTAAATATGTCTATGTACTGATGAAACATTTGTTGGTTAATCATGTTTAAGCTAATATCAGTGCTGTGTTTGTGTGTGTGTGTGTGTGTGTGTGTGTGTGTGTGTGTGTGTGTGTGTGTGTATGAATGAGGGTGAGATTTGGAAGCTTCCGGTGTTGCTGTTTGCTGATGATACAGTGTTGTTGAGTGAAGATGAATGGGAGTTGCAAGGTTTGGTGAATGAATTTGGGACAGTGTGTAGGAGGAGGAAGCTGAAAGTTAATGTAAACAAAAGTAAAGTTATGGTGTTTGAGAGGAATGAAGTCACAGAGTGTGCAGTGAGGTTGGATGGTGAGGATATGGAGAATGTGAGTGCATTCAAGTACTTGGGTAGTGTGATGAGTAAGGATGGAACTTTGGGGGATGAAGTACGTGAAAGGGTACAGCAGGGAAGGAAGGTTGTTGGCACGCTGAAAGCAGTGATGAGAAATAGGGAGGTGAGTATGGAAGTTAAGAAGTCACTGCATGATGGTATTGTGATCCCTACCCTGACGTATGGAAGCGAGGCGTGGACCTTGCAAGAGGGGAACAAGTCAAGAGTGAGAGCAGTGGAAATGAGTTACTTGAGAGGAGCATGTGGAGTGACATGGAGGGACAGGTTGACGAATGAAGAAGTGAAGGAACGTTGTGGGGTAGATGTGGATGTGGTTGAAAAGATTAGGAGAAATACACTGAGGTGGTTTGGACATGTGGAGAGGATGGAGAATGAAAGACTGACTAAGAGGGTGTATGTAGGTGAGGTGGAGGGAGGGAGAGGGAGGGGTAGACCGAGGATGAGGTGGAGGGATGGAGTTGAGAGGTATATGAGGGAGGGGGGGTGAGTTGGGGGGAGGGGAGTCAAATGGTGGGTGACAGAGTGACTTGGAGGCGTTTTGTCTGCGGCCACCCTTTGCGGGATTAGGGCGTCGGGCTATAGATAGATAGATAGATAGATAGATAGTTTAGGCTAATATCAGTGCTGTGTGTGTGTGTGTGTGTGTGTGTGTGTATGTGTGTGTATGTATGTGTGTGTGTGAGAGAGAGAGAGAGAGCTAAATATGTCTATGTACTGATGAAACATTTGTTGGTTAATCATGTTTAAGCTAATATCAGTGCTGTGTTTGTGTGTGTGTGTGTGTGTGTGTGTGTGTGTGTGTGAGAGAGAGAGAGAGAGAGAAAGAAAGAAAGAAATTATATAGATACTGATCATGTAGAATATTATAGAGTGAGAATTATGTTATTGATGAAGTGTTGAGTGTGTTTGGGTTACTGTACTAGAGAGAGAGAGAGAGAGACTTTACTGTAATAGAGAGAGACAGACAGACAGACAGACAGAGAATTTTATGAAGGAGATTTGGTGTTGGAAGAAGCAGGAAGGAATGGTAGAAAGAGACAATAATTCAGCTGCACATCCATTCCACAGCACTTCTTCATGACTAGCATCGTACCTTAGTGTCACTCTCTTGCTGCACATCCATTCCACAGCACTTCTTCATGACTAGCATCGTATCTTAGGGTCACTGTCTTGTTACAACTCAGCATTCAGGATGGAGAGATATCATGTTTAGAAGAAATTAATAATAAAAAAGATTATGAACCTGAGAAACCACAAACCCTAACATCTTTTTCTAAGTGATTTATTTTGTTCATCGCGCCTTACTGTCCTCTTCGGTGTTGCATAAATCATTCCAATATCACCATACTCTATGTAAATATCACACAAAAGGATATTAACCAGCCACATCCAAAAATGAATTGCTAAGGAAGAGGTGTTAGGGAGCTTCCTTAACTAACAAGAATTCGAACCATGGTGCTTTAATTTGAAAAAAAGCACTTACTTATTTTCACTGGCCGCACCTCGTTTGTTATTGTCATCTACATTTGCATCCGATTTTTTTTTTACTATGTTTCAGTCCTGCTATCCATCCATCCATCCATCCATGCAGGGACAGTGCTTGCCTGTGGTTTATGGGTCTGCTTGGCTAGACAGACTAGTTTTGATCACCAGCAGCTGTAACTGATGAAGATCCCTAACCTTCTTCAGCTCAGTTGATGGCAGTGTGTAGTCATTGGAGGGCCAGTTTAACTATACTCATTTTACTCTAACTTGGCCTAAAATTGCCATTGCGTCATCTTCAGTGCTTAGTCGTAACAAGAGATTACCACTAGAATATGATGCCAGTCACAAAGAAGTGCAGTGGAAAGGATGTAAAGCCATAGCATTGTCTTTTTCTGCCACTAAATTACGTGCCATAAACGACAAAGCAATGAAAATTTGGGCCAAGTTAAGGTATAAGAACTATAGTAACAGAGGAGATTTCGTGCAATCAAGACATGACGTTCAAGTTTTGGGAGTGGCCCAGTTTTGTCAGCTGAAAAAAAATGACTGTAGTAACCAGACTTCTTCATATTGTCTAAGGCTTATTGAATTTCATGCAACCACTGCATAATATTCATATTGAGCAAATGGCAAAGATCCATCAGATGAATGCAAGCCACTACAATGCCCCCCATCCTAAAGCAAGCCACTACAATGCCACCCATCCTAAAGCAAGCCACTACAATGACCCCCATCCTAAAGCAAGCCACTACAATGCCCCCCATCCTAAAGCAAGCCACTACAATGCCCCCCATCCTAAAGCAAGCCACTACAATGCCCCCCATCGTACAGCAAGCCACTACAATGCCCCCCATCCTAAAGCAAGCCACTACAATGACCCCCATCCTAAAGCAAGCCACTACAATGCCCCCCATCCTAAAGCAAGCCACTACAATGCAATGCCCCCCATCCTAAAGCAAGCCACTACAATGCACCCCTTCCATAAACAAACCACTACATACCCCACTTTTGTCCACAGGAGACTTTGCGGTGCTGCTAAACGCTGGTATGACGATGCGGCAGGCAGTGGCGTACAACTTCCTCTCAGCCACCACCTGCTACCTGGGCCTCTTCCTGGGCATCGCGCTGGGGGAGTTTACGCAGAACACCACCGCCATCTTTGCCCTGGCTGCTGGCATGTTCTTATACATTGCCCTCGTTGATATGGTGAGTGGTGGGACGGAGGGAAGGATGGTGGAATGTACTGGGTTGGTTTGGGTGAGGGGTGCTCAGGTTAGGTTAGGTTAGTTTTAGGTTTGGGTTAGTTTAGGTCTGTTCAGGTTAGGTTAATTCAGGTCAGGTATTGTTAGGTTAGGTTAAGTTAAGTTAGGTTGGGCAAGGGTAGCCACTGTGAAGCAGTCTTAACCTAAACTGACCTAATCCACCCTAGTCCAAATTAAACTAACCCAATTTAATATAGCACAACATGGCATAATTTGGCTTCAACACTTTTGGTGCTGAATGCCACCATCATCTGGTAAAAGCTTTCATGTCTCTTATATCGGGTGTAAGGTAAATATACCCTCAGGCACTTGTATTATTCTTCTTTCTCATTCAGGTGGCTTTACACTGAGTGATATGTGTAATGGTTTCCTGTGAGCCAGAAAACACATACAGTGCCGGGTGCTAGCCATATAACCAACCCACACATGTTCCTTGCTAGTCATCAAGTGGGTTGGCGGAGGGTTAGTGCCCCTCCCCGTAAAATAACTAACTCATAGACAAATGGCCACCCCTTACGGGATTATGGCGTCTGGCTATACATAGACAGATTTGTTTATTTATTTTATACATAGAATTGATATTGTCATTCTGAAATTTGGCATATAAGCAGTAGAGGTCAAGGTTATGCATTCAAGCCGTTTCAGATACAGTAATTGGAACCAAATCAAGCACTTGTTCTTTTTAAATCTGTTTAGTGAAATGTGGCATGAGGTTACCCAAGACTTTCAAAACTGCTTGATATTTTCTTTCAAGTTTTGTCAGATCAAGACAAGAACAGTTAGTGATGAAACGAAGAGATACATTATTTACTGTTGAGTGATTTAACTAAACTTTTCAACTGTCAAAAATATAAACCAGTGCCATGAAGGATTTTATCACTGTTGAATGAAAAGTGGTTAGGTTATTCAAGCAGAGTGGTTTACAAGCAGTGCCAGAAAACACGCTCCAGCCATCAGTGTATATGGCTGCCTTGTATAACCCAGCCTAAATAACCAGTTCCATCCTTATCTCACGTAATTTGCATCCTAGCCAACCCACCCCAACCCAGCCTAACCCGCCCCAACTCATCCTAACCCAGTCTACATTAACTTAACACAGCTCATCCTAGCCTAAACAAATCACCCTCTTCAGGTACCAGAAATGAACGAAGTTGCCAGTCAAGCAGCAGAGAGTGGGTGGTGGTCAGCGCTAAAGGTCCTTATGCTGCAGAACATCGGCATCTTCATTGGCATCGGCTCCCTCTTCTGCCTGGCGTACTTCCAGGACATAATGGTTCTGACCTAGCACATCAGTCGCATTCTGGGGCACTATGGAGGCTGAGGGGGTGCTGTGTGGCGAGTGTAAGAGATGTGTCGTTCTGTAATTCTTCAATATTGAGCTGTGAGTTGGAGTTATGTAAGAGATGTTGTGTCTTTTAAGCTTAGGATGTTATATTTCGGACCTAGCACCTGGGTCCCATCCTGGCACAGTGTGGAGACTGAGTGGAAATTAGGTGCTGTGTGTATATGAGACAGGGGGGTTGTAAATTGCGGGGAGGGCAGCAAAATGGCATGGGACAGGACGACATGAAGGTGATTTGTTTGTGGCCACCCCTTACGGGATTAAAGCATCTGGTTATAGATAAGTAGCTAATGACAAAGCTGTGTCATTTTGATTTGATAGAGCGGTGAGTTGAATGTTATGCGTCACATCAGAGAGGGTTTGTTTTGGGGCATTGTACACGCTGAGCGGCTGTTGTGCGGCGTGTGGGAGGCTTCAGGTTTTATATTTCCAAAGAAGTGTGTTATTCTGTGTCCCATCCCTCTCTAGGAGCTGTAGGTTGAATTGTGTGTGCTGTGTAAGAGCTTATGTTTTGAATTCCTATCCTGGTTCCTGTGTGTTGTGTATGCTTTGTGTGTTTTTGTCTTGTTAGAGAGAGTTGGATTTTTTGTGTTGTGTGGGACATATGTTGTTTTGACACAGCCAATATTGTGTACCATGTCAGGGGTGTGTTGTTTTTGTTTCTCTGCATTCTTGGATATCATATGCTGCGTTTGTTTTGTGCGTTTGTCGTGTTGGAGCAGAGAGTGGGATATCGTGTGGTGTGTAAGAGGTGTGTTGTCATGTCTTTCTTGAACACTGAGTGAATATTGTGTGGTGTATAAGAGGTGTGTTGTCATGTATTTCTACAACACTGAGTGAATATGGTGTGGTGTATAAGAGGTGTGTTGTCATGTCTTTCTTCAACACTGAGTGAATATTGTGTGGTGTATAAGAGGTGTGTTGTCATGTCTTTCTTCAACACTGAGTGAATATTGTGTGGTGTGTAAGAGGTGTGTTGTCATGTCCTTCATCAACACTGAGTGAATATGGTGTGGTGTGTAAGAGGTGTATATTTTTTACTTCATTCTCGTGGAGCTGTGAGTATGATCGTGTTTGGTGTGTAAGATTTTTAAAAAGTCATGTGTCAGTTTATGAGTCATGTGAGACGTTTGGTAGCTTTTCTCCTATTGAAATTTGTGTCATGTTTGGAGCATTTTTTATTTATTTATTTATTTTTTGCCATAAGTGTGTCAGATATTGTGTGTAATGCAAGATTTTTTTTTTCTTTCTTTTTTTTCTGGTTGTGTTCCATGAGGCTTTGGAGATTCCCTAGCACCTCTTTCATAGGAATTTATTCTGCAAAATAGACATCAGAGGTATATGAGAGAGGGGTGTGTGAGCTGGAGAGAGGGCAGTAAAATGTCAGGGGACAGGGCGACGTGGAGGCGATTTGTTTGTGGAAGGATTAAGGCGTCTGGCAATAGATAGATAGATAGATAGATCCTCTTGTGCGTGAGTGATGAAAACTGTCAGTCTTGAAATGCCGTAAATGACATAAAGAGATTTGCTAATAGGTAATAAGCAAAATAAATCACTAAGGAAGAGGTGTGTTAAGGAAGAGGTGTGTCCAAGCCTCCTGTGTCGCCTGTCACGCCACCCCTTGTGTCGTATATTGTGTCGTGTAATTAGTGTACAGTGTCCTTGATGCTGTGGAAGCCGTGTACAGTAAGCCCCCATTTTATGTTGGCTTCTTTTATTATTATTTCCTGTATTAATTCATTGCTAATTTGCAAAACAAAACATTTCCCCATAAAGTTCCAATCTCTGTATCGTATTGTATTGTTTATAAAGTCTTCAACGTTCTTGCATGCGTCGGCCTTGGTCATCGTAATGGCAGCTCTCCACACTGCTCGATCTCTGACACTCCCTATTCAGTCCCATATCCCTCCCTGTGCAGTCTCTCATCCCTCCCTGTTGAATCCCATATCCCTCCCTGCTGAATCCCATATCCCTCCCTGTTGAATCCCATATCCCTCCCTGTTGAATCCCATATCCCTCCCTGTGCACTCTCTCATCCCTCCCTGTTGAATCCCACATCCCTCCCTGTTGAATCCCATATCCCTCCCTGTGCACTCTCTCATCCTTCCCTGTTGAATCCCATATCCCTCCTTGTTGAATCCCATATCCCTCCCTGTGCACTCTCTCATCCTTCCCTGTTGAATCCCATATCCCTCCCTGTTGAATCCCATATCCCTCCCTGTGCACTCTCTCATCCTTCCCTGTTGAATCTCATATCCCTCCCCGTGCAGTTCCTCATCCCTCCCTATTCAGTTCTTTATCCCTGAGGTCAGTTGCCCTCAAATTGCAGTACAAGTTGTATGAAGAAATTTGTAATTCTGTATAGCAAAACATTGCCCATGTCTTAACTGGGTTGTTGTACCTCATCTACAAATTCAGTAAATTATGTTTTGAATGTTGAATTTTGAATTTTTTGAGAGGTCATCGTCATCCTGACATTCTTTAGGCATTTAGGTTTGGGGAAAAAGTCAGAATTATGATAGTGATGATGATGATGATGATGGAAGGCAGGCCACATTTTCCCATGTAGTTCCAGTTTCTTTTTAAAACTCATAAGGTAATCTAGTAAAATTCTTTCCGACTGAGCCGTGTCCGTGCTCAGTGTGTGTGTATGTGTGTGTGTATGTGTGGATTGGAGTAAAGCTTAGTCCAAATGTTGTGTTTGTCATGAACTGTGAGTTAGGCAGCATTTCTTCCACCAGCAGTCAGGCAAAGTTCATTTTGATGGAGCAGAGTTCTGTTTTGTATGTGTCAAGGTGTGGTTGGTCTGTAGAATTCTTTTTGTTACTCAGGTGTGTGTGTGTGTGTGTGTGTGTGTGTGTGTGTGTGTGTGTGTGTGTGTGTGTGTGTGTGTGTGTGTGTGATGGCTTTCCTCTTCCTAATTTTGTGTTATTTAATTGTTATATATGATTTGTGTCGTTGTTACTGACCTACACTTGGTTTCCTGTAGACTGTTGTATACCTCCAGAATTTAAACGAGCTAGGTTAAAAATAAAATGAAAAAAGACAAATTGTTCATCACCAGGTTAAAAAAAGAAAAAAAAGAATGAAAAAGAAAAATTGCACGTCTTCAGCCTATACATACTCATCAGTCTATTAGTAACCAAAGAAGCCATCCACACTCGTTATATTACAGACAGCATACAGAGGATGGAGGGTGAAAGACTGACGAAGAGAGTGTATGTGAGTGAGGTGGAGGGGGGAAGAGGGAGGGGGAGGCCGAGGATGAGATGGAGGGATGGGGTGGAGAGGTATATGAGAGAGGGGGGTGTGAGTTGGGAGCAGGGCAGTGAGATGGCGGGGGACAGGGCGACTTGGAGGCGATTTGTTTGTGGCCACCCCAAACGGGATTGAGGCGTCTGGCAATAGATAGATAGATAGATAGAAAAAAAATGACTGCAAAACTCGTATAATGGATCAGAAAACTCATCATCATCAGAAAAAAAAAGATTGCAAAGCTCATATAATGGATCCAAAAAATCATTATCATCTTCAGAAAAAAAAAGATTGCAAAACTCACATAACCATATAACCAAACCAAACGTGCTCCCTACGTGTCAACAAGTGGGTTGGTGGAGGGTTGGTGCCCCTCCCTGTAAAACAACTAACTCAGTGTCAAATGGCCACCCTTTGCGGGATTGTGGTGTCTGGGAATAGATAGATAGATGGACATAATGGATCAGAAAAATCTCAGAAAAAAAAAGATTGCAAAACTCGTGTAATGGATCTGAAGAAAAAGGATTGCAAAAGAATAACAGAGTATATAACTTATGGGAGAAATAGGGTTTGGTTAAGTGACCCTGCTGGCATCACCAAATTTGGGTTTAAATTGTCCATTCTCATATCATCCATTTCTCGTATACTAGATGCTCGTATAACAGGACTCGCCTATAATGCAGTATGGAATTTTGAGTAGATTTCTAGCTTTGGAATATTAGTACATTCGTAGTTGTACAGTTTTAATGTAAGTTCTAATGTTTTACTTCCTGTCACTTTCCTTTTCTGACTAGTATTTCCAAGCTGAGACAGGCTTGGTATGTTTCCTGTGTTTCACCTCTTTTACGTGTCATTTTGGTCTGCTGGCTAATATTGCTGAACGGAGAGAGGCATGCTATGTTTTGCTGGCCATAAATGATTCCCTTTGGTATTATGTGTTTGAATATTGATTGGCTGACAGGGGAAGGAAGTGCAATGGAGTAGTAAGGTTTTTATTCCAAATAGTTAACAAGACAGTGTGTGTGTGTGTGTGTGTGTGTGTGTGTGTGCGCGCACATGCATGCTTGCTTAGACTCCAACTTCTGGCAACCAAACCTTGACTCTGTGATGAAATAGTGAGACATTTAGGTAGGTGTGTGAAAATAGACAAATGTCACTTGGGACGGTAGTCTGGTACAGTTAGGAAGGTTACTGACACCTCTTCTTTACCGATGTATTTCTGATTCTGCTCCTTTACTATACAGATGGCCCCTGACTTATGATTGGGTTACGTTCCGAGAAACTAGTCGTAAGTGGAACTTTTTATGGGTCGAATATGCATTTCATACACCTAACCATCGGAACGTCATAGCCTAGCCAAGCCTACCGAGCCCATTAAACGTACTCAGATCACTTACATGAGCCTAAATATGGGCAGAATCATTAACACAAAGCCTATTTTATAATACAGTGTTGAGTATCTCATGTGATTTATTGAATACTGTATTGAAAGCAGAGTACAAAATCATAAAGTCAAAAATTCATAAGTCAGCTGTTTGTAAAATGGGGACCTCCTGTATTCTTGTGATTAATGTCATCTATGTTGATATTGAAAAGTTATAAGAAGCAAAAAAGTGGATGTTAATGGGTAGTTTGGAAAATAAACCAAGGAAGAGAGGTGTTTGGGAGCTTCCACACCTGTTAAGAATATTCCTGTATTACTGCATTATATTCTCCACGGTGGATAGTTATGTCTATGTTATAAGGTGGCATTGACTGTCATTTATAGCTTCAATTTTCTTTAAACTCATTTACAGCTTCAATTTGTAAAGAAAATTGGTCTTTGTCTCTTACTAGATTAGCCTACCTGTTTATAGAAAAGAAAAACTCACCAAAATTCACTATTCCTACAAAATGAAATGGTAGAATCTCTCTCTCTCTCTCTCTCTCTCTCTCTCTCTCTCTCTCTTTTACAGTACAGTACCCAAGGATGTGGTGTTTAAAAAATTCCAACTGTCATTTATCTTTTTCAAAATTAATAACTAACATCAACCTCTACAATGGCATGATTCTTATTTATTTATTTATTTTTATTCATTTTTTATTATTACAGTCTCTAGATGACTTTATTCAGCTTATGGGCCTCTATTCTCAGCAGATAAGAAGCTCCTTAACACCTCTTCCTCAGTGATTTATTTCTGGATGTGGCTGGGTAATATAATTTTTGTATGGTATGTGTGCAGATTATGGTGATGTGATAGGAAGCATTAGGAGAAATACATTGAGGTGCTTTGGCCATGTGG
The DNA here is from genome assembly GCF_032717465.1 of Coenobita brevimanus. Taxonomy (NCBI): domain Eukaryota; kingdom Metazoa; phylum Arthropoda; class Malacostraca; order Decapoda; family Coenobitidae; genus Coenobita; species Coenobita brevimanus. The sequence continues at coordinate 1,046,932 of NC_136956.1, forward strand.
AGAGGATAGAAAATGAGAGACTAATGAGGAGAGTATGAGTGAGGTGGAGGGGGGGAGAGGGAGGAGACTTGTGGATGAGCTGGAGGGTTGGAGTGGAGAGGTATATGAGAAAAGGGAGTGTAAGGTGGGAGGAGGGCAGCAAAATGACAGTGGACAGGGCAACATGGAGGTGATTTATTTGTGGCCATCCCTTACACGATTAAGGCATCAGGCTATACATAGATAGACACTCTTATTGTAGCATTTAAAACTAACAGTACATCAGGTGAGTGGATGGTTGGCCACTACTGATTAAAATACCGTACCCAAATGCATCAGACAGTGAAATATAAGATGTCCTGGTACTGAAGGAGTGAAGGTGTGTTAAAGCTACAGTGCCAGTACAGTATTCTCATCCCTAACAACTTTTCCTAGGTGATTTATCTTGCTTATTACACCTTTCTGTCTTATCCTGTATTACCTAAATCCTTCCTATTTACATTGCTGGTATTCTCGTCAGTGTAAGAAGCCCAGTAACACCGTTTCATAAGCTATTTATTTTGCATATTACACCTCATTGTCTTATTCCAAGTTACACAAGTCCTTCCTGTATCACCGTACATTGCATACATAACATACAAATAAATAATAACCAGCCATATCCAAAAATAAATCACTGAGGAGGAGTTGTTAGGGAGCCTCTTTACCTGACAAGACTATAGGTCCATCTGACTTACTCCTTTTGCTAGTCATGAAGAAGTGCTGTGGAATGAACATAGAACTGTAGTATTGCCTTTTTCTCCCACTGAAGTGCATGAAACAGGTTGGAAAAGGGTGGAAATCTGGGCCAAGTTAAGGTGAAAGGAGTATAGTTAATTGGACTGATGTAACTTGTATTTGTGCTTCCTGGTGGGTACTTAAGTGTTAGGGAAATTCAGAGTTAATGTGTAGTGTTGTTTATAAGAGGGTGTATGTAGGTGAGGTGGAGGGAGGGAGAGGGAGGGATAGACTGAGGATGAGGTGGAGGTGTGGAGTTGAGAGGTTTATGGGGGAGGGGGGAGTGAGTTGGGGGGAGGGTAGTCAAATGGTGGGTGACAGAGCGACTTGGAGGCGTTTTGTCTGTGGCCATCCTTTGAGGGATTGGGAGGTCGGTCTATAGATAGATAGATAGATAGATTGTTTATAAGGGGCATTGAATCCTTTTCCACAGTTATGAAACATTAACATATTTTCTGGCATCATAACTTCCCCAGGTGCCAATGGATCGTGTCGTCCGTATAGTTCGTATCGTTTATATAGGCTTCAGCCGGATGTGCAATATTATGTTTCTCAGCATTAAGTTTTTTGCAGATTATAAAATGTGCAATAGCTTTTCTGGCATCGAAACCTCAGTAAGTGATATCAGATATGCAATATGATTTTTTATTTACATCAAAACTCAAAAATTTTAAAATGTGCAATATGATTTTTCATTGCATTATACAGATTCTGAAATGAATGTGCGTTATAATTCTTCTTGCATCAAAGCCTCAGTAGGTGATATCAAATGTGCAATATGATTTTTTATTTACATCAAAACTCTCACATTTTAACATGTGCACTATTATATTTCTTTTCCATATAACTCTCATAGACTCTGGAAGTAATGTGCAATATAATTTTCCTTGCGTCAAAGCCTCAATAAGTGCTATCAGATGTGCAGTATGATTTTTATAGTTGCATCAAACTGTCACAACTGTTAACACGTGCAACATCATTTTTCTTTTCATCACAACTCCCACAGATTCGGGAAGTGATGTGCAATATAATTTTTCTTGATAACACGTGCAATATAACTTTTCTGAGCATTATAACTCTCACAGATTCTGAAACTAATGAGGAGTATAATTTTCCTTGCGTCACACCTCCATATAACAATAGTACAAAAGGTTTTCTTGGCACAAAACTTTCATATATGATGATAGATGTGGAGAGGATGGAGGGTGAAAGACTGACAAGGAGAGTGTATGTAAGTGAGGTGGAGGGGGGAAGAGGGAGGGGGAGGCCGAGGATGAGATGAAGGGATGGGGTGGAGGGGTAAATGAGAGAGGGGGGTGTGCATTGGGAGCAGGGCAGTGAAATGGCGGGGGACAGGGTGATGTGGAGGCGATTTGTTTGTGGCCACCCCATATGAGGGATTGAGGCATTTGGCAATTGATAGATAGATAGATTATTATTATTATTATTATTAATATTATTATTATTATTATTATAATATCATACAGGGTGTTCAGAAAGTTGTACAAGTCAGTAGGAAGACTTTTCAACTACCTGTATAGTTTGAATTGAACTTGACACATTATTGTCTCTCTCTCTCTCTCTCTCTCTCTCTCTCTCTCAAGGAATTAACTCAATCGACTCTGTATGTTGTGTTATATTGCCTGAATCTAATGAGAGTATACTGGATGGCGTTTATGTAGTGTATTTACAGCATTATACATACTTCAGGTGGTTTGGCCATGTGGAGAGGAAGGAGAGTGAGAGACTAACTAGGAGAGTATGTGAATGAGGTGGAGGGGGGGGGGGAGAGGGGATGGAATAGAGAGGTATATGAGAGAGGGGGGTGTAAGTTGGCGGAAGGGCAGTGAAATGGCAGGGGACAGTGTGACATGGAGGCGATTTGTCTGTGGTCACCCCTTATGGGATTAAGGTGTCTTGCCATAGATAGATTGATAGATACATACCTTATTTCATATTTATGCCAATTACAAACATATAGAGGTACAATATTTAAACCTGCTTGTTATCGTTCTTGTTGCAGATATTTAGTTGTTAGTTATTTACGAAGAGAGTGTATGTGAGTGAGGTGGAGGGGGGAAGAGGAAGGGGGAGGCCGAGGATGAGATGGAGGGATGGGGTGGAGAGGTATATGAGAGAGGGGGGTGTGAGTTGGGAGCAGGGCAGTGAAATGGCGGGGGACAGGGCGACGTGGAGGCGATTTGTTTGTGGCCACCCCAAACGGGATTGAGGCGTCCGGCAATAGATAGATAGATAGTTATTTACCTAACTCAGTGTCTCAGATCTGAAGTAGTGAAGGAGTGAAAAGTGCTAATTACATAGTGCTTTATATTTGGACATGTGGAGAGAATGGAGAATGAAAGACTGACTAAGAAGTTGTATGTAGGTGAGGTGGAGGGAGAGAGAGGGAGGGGTAGACTGAGGATGAGGTGGAGGGATGGAGTTGAGAGGTATATGAGGGAGGGGGGGGGTGAGTTGGGGGGAGGGTAGTCAAATGGTGGGTGACAGAGTGACTTGGAGGCGTTTTGTCTGCGGCCACCCTTTGCGGGATTAGGGCGTCGGGCTATAGATAGATAGAGATAGATTTATATATATCATGAACTTTAAACCTTATGTACAGGAAAGCATTATGTGTTACGTAGATGATCCAGAACTGCAAATGTTGGCTGGGAGAGAGACAGGTCAGAGCTTGAAGTCTGTATCTAACATTTTAGGCTACACAGAACCCATATTCAAAGAGAGTCTGGCAGTTTCTCTTCCACCCACCATTTCCAGTTGTGTGCTGTGTAGAAATGTGGGTAAATATTGCCTAACCAAGACTTCCTCCAAAAATCTCCTCTTGTTTATTCAGAATTCTCAAGTTTGTGAAATGGCGCAACTTATGGAATCTCATGTGTATTTTCTGATTTTATTTTGGATTCTGCCTAATAATTTCAACCTATACTCGTTTTTTTTTTATTGAGGTGAAGATGCACTTGACAAGTTGATAATGACTGGCTAAATGCAACATGTCCAAAAAATATTTACTAACCCAAATTTCCCCCTCAGATATTTGTTGTCAGTTAATAATGCTAGATTATGAAGTAATGTTGCATTCAGCCAATAATCACCAATCCATATACAGGATACAGGTGGCTTTACATTGAGTGACAAGCCAAATGGTTTCCTGTAAGCCAAGAAACCATTTACAACACTAGGTGGTAACCATATAACCACACCATACGTGCTCCCTACGTGTCAAGTGGGTTGGTGGAGGGTTAGTGCCCCTCCCCGTAAAACAAATAACTCAGAGTCAAATGGCCACCCCGTACAGGATTATGGCGTCTGGCAATAGATAGATAGATAGACTGACAAGTGCATCTTCGCCTCAATAAAAAAAAATGAGTATAGGACACATTTCTAGTATTGAAGGGGTTAGGGGTTAGTGGAGGTTGTACCTAACCCTTCCAGCTAGAAAAGTTCACGTGAGGTTAGAAAGAATGAAATGAAAAAATACTTCAGTGGAGTGGAGTTAACTTTATAATTATTCTGATGTGGGGCACTGTATTTTCATATAGTTTTATGTATTATAGTCAGCACCACAGTATACAGCTTACAGGATGACTTTATGTAATCCACCCCACCTTTTTAGTCTGTAGCAGTTTCTAAATAGTATGTAGATTTTTTCCCCTGAAGAGTATCAAGAAAAACTCCCATTTGTGAGGCAAAACCATAATCTTCAATCTTTATTACTGGAGCTAGGTTTTAATATGCTGTTGATTAGTCTTAGTTTCTGGCAACTCTCATTATTTAGAAATGCTTACTTAATGTGTACTATTGCAATCAGATGTATGCCAACACTTCCCTGTCAGCTTTAGTAGTAGGTGTTATGTGACTTGATTTTATGTGATTGTACCTGAAGCATGCAGCAGAGAGTTTGAGATGGAAGGATGCTCTCAAACATGTGGGTTAAATATTTTTATGTGATAGTAATTGAAGGATGCAACAAGAGAGTATGGGAAGTAAGGATGCTCAGTGTTGTCTAGGGAGGAATGAGAAACATGGAATACAATATGAAATACCCAATGAAACAGTATGTGAAGGAAGGATGCTGTCTGTTGTTTGGGGAGGCTTGAGAAAGGCAGGAAACAGTGCTGGCAGGGGTTTGTTGGCCTACGTGTGCTGGTGATAGTACTGCCTAGGTTTACATGTATATTATGTAAATTATATCTGAGCAGCAGTGTGTGTGTAAATGTGTGAGGGTGGAGGACATCCACACCCAAAGATATGAAGGAAGGCAGTGCGTGTTTTTGGAGTTTGTGAGGTGGGGGACTTTACCTGACTTTGTTTTTGTGTGAATAGTTCTGGGCATAGACAAGTTCATTCCCTGAGGCCCAGTTGTGCTGCATACCACTTATCTTCTAATGGCACCACTTGGGTGCTGATACCCACTACCCATATGGAATACCTGCCATGGCCGTCTCATTGAGGACTGGTGCGATTGTATCGACACTGGTATTTTTGTGACATGCTGGGAGTTGTATGAAAGATTATGCAAGGGTGTTTAACAAAATAAACTGTTAGAAAATCTGAAAGCAAACATCACAAATGTTTTGCACCTTTTAGACCCACAACGAAGAGGTGGCACAAGGCCTTGCTCTTCGCTGTGTTATGGTATGTTGCAAATCATCAATTGTTCATTGCCTCAGCGAGATCAAACTCTCATTCTCTCAATCACTAGATTACCAGAGCAGTAGCAGACAATAACCACTGTCCATCAGTAGCAAAATGTTTGTCATATTTGCGTAACTGTGTGCACGGTACCATGAATACCCCGTTGTTACTGTTACTTAGGATGAACTTAGATCTTGTACATATCAGCCATAGTTTAAGTAATCTCCAGTAGATGTTAATTTTGTCCTTGTTTCCACGGTTAACAAATATTCTACTGGTTGTTTAAATAGCAGCTTCCCTTGTCTGTTTAATTGCCATCAGTGCAGTCATATTTTACATTTTATTTAGTTCTTGTTGCCCCTACAGAATTTTACCAAGTTTGGGAAGGCTATCTGGTACTGAAGGGGTTATTAAAGGTTGTATCTAACCCGTCCTGTTAGAAAATTTACTCCTAACCAGAATATGATTGCTAAGAGTTAGTGAAGGATGGAGGAGAGGAAAGGGCAGACACCTGAGAGCAGCACTACATCGAGTGAGTGCTGCCTTCGGGTGTCTTCCCTTTCCTTTCCTCCATCCTCTTCTGTCTTTCTATCCTTTGTTCTTTCCTCTTCCTTCTGCCTGTGGGTGACTCTACACTGAGTGACAAGCCAAATGGTTTCCCGTACACTAGGAAATCATTTACTATGCTGGGTGGTAACCATATAACAAAATTATGGCGCCTGGTGGTTTAGTGGGTAATTAAGGCGCTCCAATTGGATTGAGCCGGTGAAGGTTTATATCCAAGGGGTGGTTGGGGTTTATTGCTCTCGTAATGCCACTCAGGGATGAGTGAGGCTGGTCACTCTCATCTTAATTGTCAGAACCAACTTGCCTAGCCCCGGGCTCCTACGCTTCTCATGGGGCAACGTAGGATTGGATGATGAATGAATGATGATTGATTATGATCCAGTATAAAGCCTCAATGGTTGATAAACAATTCACTAAAAATGCTATTCTGTATTGAAAAAAAGCCCGAATTTTTTCATCATCATATAAGCAATTTGTTGCTTCCTTTTTCATTATATAACAAAGGATTGCTGTATGTTGCTAGAATCAAAGTGTCACTAAGTGTAGGAGAGACTTGTTGATCTGAAGGACGTCACATGTCACCTTCATGAACCACCAGTACTACAGGGTTGCTTAAGCCAAATAAACACAGCAGACCCTCCCTATAGTAGACTGAGTGGGGTGAAGCTTGATCCAAAAAAGCCAGTAAGCTGTTATATCCAACGGTCCCCTGTGAGGTGGGGTTTCAGGCACATTTGAATATTTTTGAGTAGTGCCAGAGTGGACTGCTGGAGGAAGAAGAGGCAGAGGTAGGCCGAGGGAATGGCTGGGGCACATATACAGAAAAGAAGGTAGTTTAATACAGGATGTGCCAGAGTGGACTGCTAGGGGAAGAAGAGGCAGAGGTAGGCTGAGGGAATGGCTGGGGCACATATACAGAAAAGAAGGTAGTTTAATACAGGATGTGCCAGAGTGGACTGCTGGAGGAAGAAGAGGCAGAGGTAGGCCGAGGGAATGGCTGGGGCACATATACAGAAAAGAAGGTAGTTTAATACAGGATGTGCCAGAGTGGACTGCTAGAGGAAGAAGAGGCAGAGGTAGGCTGAGGGAATGGCTGGGGCACATATACAGAAACGAAGGTAGTTTAATACAGGATGTGCCAGAGTGGACAGCTAGAGGAAGAAGAGGCAGAGGTAGGCTGAGTGAATGGCTGGGGCACATATATATACAGAAAAGAAGGCAGTTTAATACAGGATGTGCCAGAGTGGACTGCTAGAGGAAGAAGAGGTAGAGGTAGGCCGAGGGAAACCTGGTTGAGGACAATGAAAAAAGAAGCAGGAGAGGAGTGTTGGTGGGACCTGAAGGAGACGGCAAGAGACAAATATTGGTGGAGAGAGTTCATTGAGGCCCTATGCATCCCGTGGGGTGTCACAGGAAATGATTGATTGAGTGTCTGTTACATCCGATATCTGGTTAGTCGAGGAGTGTTAAATCAAGGGTGTTCTGTAATCTGTTGGCATCAGGGATTGAATTTAAGGAGACGTCAACACATTAAGCTGCTAAGTCTGGGGATGTCTTTATTGTATTCTTTCCAATGGCGGGGGACAGGGTGACGTGGAGGCGATTTGTTTGTGGGTACCCCTTACAGGATTAAGGCTTCAGGCAATAGGTAGATGGATAGACTTTCCATCGCAATTTTATTCACACTGGGAGAGATTTTTCAGAGTGAGTTAGATATAGGCTCAGTAAAATAAGTAAATATATATGTAGGTAGATAGGTTGAAAAATAGGTATGCAAATAGATACATACATACATAGGTAGGTATAGATAGGTTGATACAGTCATAGATACAGATAGGTAGATAGAATAATAGATAAATACATTGATAGATAGATAGATATAACTCCTTCGGTACGAGAGCCTTTCCAAAAATCATCTGTTAGCAGCAAGACTCAGCAAAATCCAATGTCACCTAAACTAAAGAGGTTACAGGAATTAATCTCACACCTGATACAAAGCTTACACATGTTCTGTATCCTTAGTAATATTTTGTAGTTATGTAATGTGTAGGGAGGAAATGTAGCCAGTAATTTATCAGTATTAAACTACTTACAGAACTCCAAACGAATTCATACCAAGAAATATTTGACTCGATTTTGTATTGCGTTTGTGTGTTTGTAATTGTACCCCATATTGTTTGATGTGTTATTACTGTATTATTATTGTTATTATTATTATTATTATTATTATTATTATTATTATTATTTTGACTAGATTTTGTGTTGAGTTTGTGTGTTTGTAATTTTAACCCCTGTTGCCTGATGATTTTTTATTATTATTATTATTACTACTACTACTACTACTACTACTACTACTACTACTGCAGCTACTACTACTACACTGTTACCACCACCACTACCACTACTACTACTGCTTCTACTACACTACTACCACCACTACTACAACTACTTTATTTATGCTGTCTCCAGATGATTTTATTCAGGTTGGGGGAGACATTTTTGACTTTCTAGAGTCAAACTGAATCGTTGAATAAAATTATCTTGAGGCAGCATAACAATAAATAAATGAAATAAATAAAATAAATAGAAAATAAATGAATAAGTAAATGACATCATGGTAGTGAAGGGGTTAAGCTTTCCACTACTTGTTGCAGCTGATCTGTGTTTGTCTGTTTGTATGTGTTTGCTGGTTTGCCCGTCTGCTCTCTGTGCATTTATTTGTTACTTAATTTTACGTCGTCAGTTCAGTGGTGTGTTTTTCATTTTATTTGTGCTACTGTCAATCTCGTGAGCGTAGGGAGAGAAAATTGAAAAAAGGTTTGAGTGAGTTACCTGGAAATGTCGGATGGCCACCCCTGATGGGATTATGGCATCTGGCAATAGATAGATAGATAGATAGAGCATAGGGAGAGAAGGTTGAAAAAAGGTTTGAGTGAGTTAACTGGAAATGTCAAATGGCCACCCCGATGGGATTATGGCGTCTGGCAATAGATAGATAGATAGATAGATAGAGCATAGGGAGAGAAGATTGAAAAAAGGTTTGAGTGAGTTACCTGGAAATGTCAAATGGCCACCCCTGATGGGATTATGGCATCTGGCAATAGATAGATAGATAGATAGAGCATAGGGAGAGAAGATTGAAAAAAGGTTTGAGTGAGTTAACTGGAAATGTCAAATGGCCACCCCTGATGGGATTATGGCGTCTGGCAATAGATAGATAGATAGAGCATAGGGAGAGAAGATTTAAAAAGCTTTGAGTGGGTTAACTGGAACTGTCACAACTCCAGTCAATTCAGATGGTTTTCCAAAATTCCCAAAATCCTCTGAATATAGCAGAAAATAAATGAATAAATAAAACAGAAATAAAACTAGGTAAATAAAAATAAATACTGTGGGTCTGATGGTTTCTCAAAAATTCCCAAAATTTTCTGAATATAGCAGAAAATAAATGAATAAATAAAACAGAAATAAAACTAGATAAATAGAAAGAAAATACTGTGGGTCTGATGGTTTCTCAAAAATTTCCAACATCGTCTGAATATAGCAAAAAATAAAGGAATAAATAAAACAAGTAAAACTGTACAAATTAAAAAAATAATATGGGTTAGATGGTTTCTCAAAAATAATATGGGTTAGATGGTTTCTCAAAATTAATATGGGTTAGATGGTTTCTCAAAAATAATATGGGTTAGATGGTTTCTCAAAAATTTCCAAAATCGTCTGAATATAGCAGAAAATAAATGAATAAATAAATAGAAATAAAACTAGATAAATAGAAAAAAAATAATATGGGGTAGATGGTTTCTCAAAAAAATTTCCAATGTCCTCTGAATATAGAAACAAAAACTATAGAAATAAACATACATAAGTAAATAAAAAAAAATACTATATCTGTGGTAGATGGTTTCTCCAAAATTCCCAAAATTGTGTAAGTTGGGAGCAGGGCAGTGAAAGGGCAGGGGACAGGGCGACGTGGAGGCGATTTGTTTGTGGCCACCCCGTACGGGATTGAGGCATCTGGCAATAGATAGATAGATAGATAGTGTGAATATAGCAAAAAATAAATAAAATGGAAATTGAAGTAGATAGATAAAATAAAGTAGAAATGCAAGTAGATAAATAAATGGATTAATACACAAAAATAAACGTGCATCATTGAGTTAAAGGTTAGTTGATATTGATTTTATTTTAGGTTATTTTTTGGTTTGTTATTGTGTGTTAATTTACAATAATATGGAGTGAAGTGTGGCCAGAAGCTTGTTAATTAGCCACACATTCATATTATTACCAAGCATTCAAATAAGTAGACCGAGGATGTTTGAAAGAAAATGAAGATGTGATATGAAAAATGTCACTAAGAGAAGAGAAAATTGCACACTGAAATCATCCATGCCACCTACAATGCAATCCTGTCACTAGTGGATCAACACACCATATACTTGTATTCACACTCCATTCCTCCCGAACATAGTGCATTTTAGGAACTTATTATTATTTGTTTTGTTTGTTTATGCACTGTAGATGTTTACTGAACTGAAGTAGATGAATATTTTGTAGATAGTAGACACTGGATTCATTAAAATATCAAGTAACACAGCCTTTTTTATTTAGTTATTCTTCCTTTACGTATTTTTCTTTTCAAGCGTATTGTTGTACAGTGAGTCCTTATTATGGTAGCTTGTTTAGATAATTTTTTTTACTGTTAATTCCTCAGTAAATTACAGAAATATTTCCATGTAAAGTTTCAGTGCTACCTTGATTTGCACCTCCAGTTATAACTCTGTAGATGTGTGGAGAAAAGTTTAAATATTTTGTAGGGACAGACTGGGGAATGTATTATGAGATGTAGTTCATATACTTCTCCAAAGTGATGAGAGGTTGGTGCACATTTTATCTCATCCAGCTCAGTAATGTTTGTCAACCAAGGGATGGTTTGTGTCGTATCTGAGCGAGAGAAATAAACGTAATAGCGAGTTGTTGTTGTTCTTGTTGCTTAACCCTGGCTCAAAGGTAAGCAACTGCTTCTGTGGGGCCATCCTACAGGTACAATACCGTACATACACTGTGTAGGGGTCCAACACCCCTTGCGGTACAGACAGTACCTCACCAGGGTTGGTACAAGGTTGCAGGGATATAGGGAAAGGTTTGATTCCCAGGTGGATGCCACAGATGCACCACCCATGGTTTTTGTCTCTTTCTTGGAGGGAACAATCTTGCAGACTTCTGGCCTTTGTGTCTTAGCTTGCATTAGGAAAGAAAAAAAAATGTGGGCTCCCCTTCAGCGCCACATAACAGCTGGTAAAAGATGCAAGATATTTACATAAAATACTGTATAGCTGGTTCATTGTACAATCCCAGAGGTGTTGGCCAGGCAGTAGGGACGCCCCTTGAGTTGGCCATGTTTCAGTACGCGTCCTGATATATAGGAAAGCAAGGACTGACTACCATTCTACTATTTCATAAATATTGTCTCTCATACTTCCATGCTGATGTCATTTGCACTCCTCCAGGGTTGTTTGGTAGTAGTAATACTAGTAGTAGTACTGTAGTAGTAGCAGTAGTAATAGTAGTAACTATCGTGGTAGTAGCAGTAGTAACAGTACTGAGATAGTAGTAGTTGTAGTAGTAGTAGTAGCAGCAATGGAGTACTAGCAGTAGTAGTTAGGATACTACTGATAAAGCACCGATGGCTACTACTGATAAAACACTGATGGCTACTACTGATAAAACACTGATGGATAGGCCACTGCTAATAAAACACCATGGATGTTCCTCATAAAACACACAGTAAGGAGAGTCACCATAAATAGAGTTAAGCATGTCTTTTAGCTGCTATAAAGGAGCCTAAGACGTTTTGGGTCAAATGAACAAAATCTCGAGTCCAAATAATTACACCCAGCTTAGGATTAATAAATATATACTGTATTTTCTGGCTCAGTGAGTTAATTTATTGATGAAAGGTTTAAGTGCTTGTCCATAGATTATGCATCACTAAATATTCAAACTAAATAATGTTCTCAGTTATTTTAAAGGCAAAATAGCGACGCTATCTACAGCTTTGCAAGAGAGAAGCGCTTTATCATGGTTTAAAATTCCCGCTTTGGGCTTCCTTGAGAGCAGAGAGAATTTTCAGCGGGATTGAGGGTATTAATAATATTTAAAGAAACTCATCTAGCATACATATATCATATCAATGAATAAATCTAATTTATAGTATCACAATTCTGCAAAGCAAATGCTGAAAATCACTGGTAAAAAAAAATGATGTAAATATTTGAACGGGATCAGACGCCTGCGAGAAGGAACGACTGTAATGGCCGCCATTGGTGAGTATATGTTTATTATCACAAATAATCGGTATAATCAATTGTTATTATTAAGAATCCCAGCAAGATGGTAAAAGTGCAGTATCGTGGGATGCAATAAAAGGCTGATAAAGAGGAGGAAGTAGGTGGGTGTTGATAATATGGTGGTGGGATATGGGCCATTGGTGAAGGAGCAGACGGTCACCAGGTAAATTGCACCGTATGGGTTTGATGAGCATCCTTGACCCCAGTGGTGCTGTGGCCTTAACGATGACCCCATGTTAGGTTTACTGGGGTTAGCCAGGCCAGGTTAGGTTCCATTCCAGTAGGTTTGTAATGTGCTTCAGGTGATTTTCAGTATTTTATATTTGTTTATCAACTGATTCCATACCTGACTTCATCCTGCAGGTGGGTACAGGTTGCCTTGACCAAAATTGACTGAAAAACAAAAACATGGGCACAACAAAGACAATAATTGGATAACCTTTAAGGAGACAGAAGACTTGCTTATTTTGCGTTGTTTATTTTTAACCCTGGCTCGCCATAGCAATTGTAGGATATTTTATTTCTGTTATTGTTTCAAACCCAAACGGAATTAAATATTTTTCTGTTCTCCAATGGACAGTTCTGCCACTGACAAGACTTTTGAGTGGCAGTTAGTTCAGTTAACACAGCACCGCCTCATACAGGTTAGGTTGGCTGGGTTGGGTTACGGCAGGTTAAAGGAAAAAAATAAAGTGTGGTTAGGGGCTTAAACGATAATCTTACCAGTATTTGCAGCTTCGTTCTCAAGTTTTGTAGGAAATACCCATACAAATTATTCACTGCCACCTTGTGTTGTCCAGCCTGCTTGTATGTTTCAGCCACAGACGTTTGACCCATGGCCCACCACTCTAGGACGTTTTGGGCATAGGTCAGGTCAGGTTAGGTTAGGTTACAGACGTTTGACCCATGGGCCACCACTCTAGGACGTTTTGGGCATAGGTCAGGTTAGGTTACAGACGTTTGACCCATGGGCCACCACTCTAGGACGTTTTGGGCATAGGTCAGGTCAGGTTAGGTTAGGTTACAGACGTTTGACCCATGGGCCACCACTCTAGGACGTTTTGGGCATAGGTCAGGTCAGGTTAGGTTAGGTTACAGACGTTTGAGCCATGGGCCACCACTCTAGGACGTTTTGGGCTTAGGTCAGGTCAAGTCAGGTTAGGTTACAGACGTTTGAGCCATGGGCCACCACTCTAGGACGTTTTGGGCATAGGTTGGGTCAGGTCAGGTTAGGTTACAGACGTTTGACCCATGGGCCACCACTCTAGGACGTTTTGGGCATAGGTCAGGTCAGGTCAGGTCAGGTTCACAACACTTCTCACTTCAAAACGTCCGAGGCTGATGACCCGTGGCCCAAACGTCGTACATTTGTTCTCCAGCAGGCAGGCAGCTGATTTGGTTTATAATCTAGCAGTGTCCGTGTGTGTGTAGTGTATAATTATCCAACCCACAGGATGCCCAATTCACTTGTTATTTCTGATGTATATATTTATGCAGCAGGTGTTAGGAGTGTAATGCTGTATGGTAGTAAGACCTGGGCAGTGAAGGAGGAAGATATTCGCCGGCTCAGACGTACTTCCTCCTCTTTATCACCCTTTTACTGCATCCCACGATACTGCACTTGTACCATCTAGCAGTGTCCGTGTGTGTGTAGTGTATAATTATCCAACCCACAGGATGCCTAGTTCACGTGTTATTTCTGATGTATTTCTGCTAATGCCATAACAGTTAGGGCTCAGGAACAGCTGGCCTACCTCTGTGGCAACACTGCTTTCCATCTGTGCCTCTCACTGACTTGTAATGAATAATTCCTGACACAAGCCTTAGGTGGTTGGGGTCATGTTAACCAGCAGGCGTGTGGTGAGGTGAAAATAATTGATGACATGACGAAGTGATTGATGTGTAGCCGCTAAGGAACACCAAAGGACTGAGGCATAGGTGGTTGGGGTCATGTTAACCAGCAGGCGTGTGGTGAGGTGAAAATAATTGATGACATGACGAAGTGATTGATGTGTAGCCGCTAAGGAACACCAAAGGACTGAGCAATGTTGCACTGTTGGACTCATCTTCTGGAGTTTTATTTATATATTTATTTTTATTTTTTTATCCAGGCATCACATTTGCAAACCTCAACATTCTATAGAGGTGTTGTATTTGTTGTGAATGTTGGGTCAGACTATACACCTGATTACTACCTGTTGGCTGGTGCATACCTGTTTATTGCTTTTTATTATTATTATTTTTTTAATAGAACAGAGGAAGGAAGAAGAAGAAAAAAATAATGCATACAGCAGATTACTGGCATCCTTCATTCATAAATAATCTGTAACAGTTGGACTTGAACAGCCGTGGGTTGAAAGGGGAACAATTCTGGGGAAGAGAGTTGCAGAGAGAGGCAGTTTGATGAATAAAAGATTTCTGGTAGGCAGAAGTTGTTCAATATGGCTGAGTGACATTCCAGTCATGAGCGCTGCCAGATGCCCGTGTAGCACGAGGGAAGGCATGGAGAGGTGGCACCATGGACGCAGCTTTGTCTGAGCATTTGCCATAAAAGTGTTTGTAAAATAATGCAAGGGAGGCAACATTCCTTCTTACCTGTAGGGCAGGTAGTTTATTTGTAGTACCAGGGCAATAGATAGATAGATAGACCAGGGTTATCAACCCTAGTATGCTAACGTCGGGTAAATTTCCCCCAGCGTCTTATCCGTGTTTACTGAATTCCTTCTTACCTGTAGGGCAGGTAGTTTATTTGTAATACCAGGGTTATTAACCCTATTATGCTGACGGGTAAATTTCCCCCAGCATCTTATCTTATCCGTGTTTACTGCATTCCTTCTTACCTGTAGGGGAGGTAGTTTATTTGTAATACCAGGGTTATTAACCCTAGTGTGCTAACGTTGGGTAAATTTCCCCCAGCATCTTATCTTATCCATGTTTACTGCATTCCTTCTTACCTGTAGGGCAGGTAGTTTATTTGTAATACCAGGGCAATAGATAGATAGATAGACTAGAGTCATCAACCCTGTTATGCTAACATCGGGTAAATTTCCCCCAGCGTCTTATCTTATCCGTGTTTACTGCATTCCTTCTTACCTGTAGGGGAGGTAGTTTATTTGTAATACCAGGGCAATAGATAGATAGATAGACCAGGGTTATTAACCCTAGTATGCTAATGTCGGGTAAATTTCCCCCAGCGTCTTATCAAACCATATGTGCTCCCTACGTGTCAGCAAGTGGGTTGGTGGAGGGTTAGTGCCCCTCCCTGTAAAACAAATACCTCAAAGTCAAATGGCCACCCCTTACGGGATTATGGCGTCTGGCAATAGATAGATAGATAGTGTTATCTTTTCCGTGTTTACTGCGTAACAAGGAAGGGTACGCAGCTGTCCTTCCACAAGTGGTCAGGTCATCCTAGGCTCTTACCATGGTAGTTGGTGCACCTTTACTCTCTCCCATATTTACCGTTGTTTTGGGGACAGAAGGGAATTTTACCCAACATCTCTCTCCCATATTTCCCCTCATTGTGGGAACTGAAGGGAATTTTACCATAGCAATGCAGGCAATATTTTGTTTCCCTGACATTGTCAAGTCAGGGTGATTTGTAAGAGAAGTGACACACCAGCTTGAGTCTCCAGGCACCAATAATAATCCTGACCAAAGCCAGTGTCCTTTGAGGCAATATTTACTGTGCTATAGATTTTTAAGGTAAAATAATGGTCCTTTTTTGTACAGTACTTGTTTTTTTGTATAATTCCATGTCACTTTATTTTTTGATACTGTGTGTTCTTTTTTGCATGTAAAGGAACTGTGAGGGTTGTGTTTTCATATCGTGTTTTTGGATTCAAGAAAGGTTTTGTGTAAGTATTTTTACGTAATGTCCAAAGATCGGGTAAAATTCTCCCATGGTTTGCTGTAATGTTTCAAAGCTGACGTTTGCATTCTGGGGTTAATAATTCCAACAGCTTTATTCTGAATTTTGTCTAGTTTTAGTGCAACCTCCCCACATCCACTGCACAAGGCTGAGCAGTGTTCTGGCTTAGAGCACACATGACTTGTAAACTGCAGGTATACCTTGATGTAATTATAGGGTGTGTATATATAGGTGTGTATATATAAGGTGTGTATATATAGGTGTGTATATATAGGTGTGTACATATAGGGTGTGTATATATAGGGTGTGTATATATAGGTGTGTACATATAGGGTGTGTATATATAGGTGTGTACATATAGGGTGTGTATATATAGGTGTGTACATATAGGGTGTGTATATATAGGTGTGTACATATAGGGTGTGTATATATAGGTGTGTACATATAGGTGTGTATATATAACGTGTGTATATATAGGTGTGTATATATAGGTGTGTATATATAGGGTGTGTATATATAGGTGTGTATATATAGGTGTGTGTATATAGGTGTGTATATATAGGTGTGTATATATATAGGTGTGTGTATATATAGGTATGTATATATAGGTGTGTATATATAGGTATGTATATATAGGTGTGTATATAAACTAATATGGTGTATCACAGGTAATGCTGATGCTGTACATGTCAGGTATCGGCAGCTAACTGTTTACCTTGTGTCGTTGTCACATTGTCGTCTATGCAACACAATATTCAGTTATAGTATCTGGTGTGTATAAACCATCATCAGATGCAGTACAGGTTATACAAGTAATAATACAGTGTCTGGTGTGTATAAACCATCATCAGATGCAGTACAGGTTATACAAGTACTGTAATAATACAGTGTCTGGTGTGTATAAACCATCATCAGATGCAGTACAGGTTATACAAGTACTGTAATAATACAGTGTCTGGTGTGTATAAACCATCATCAGATGCAGTACAGGTTATACAAGTAATAATACAGTATCTGGTGTGTATAAACCATCATCAGATGCAGTACAGGTTATACAAGTAATAATACAGTGTCTGGTGTGTATAAACCATCATCAGATGCAGTACAGGTTATACAAGTACTGTAATAATACAGTGTCTGGTGTGTATAAACCATCATCAGATGCAGTACAGGTTATACAAGTACTGTAATAATACAGTATCTGGTGTGTATAAACCATCATCAGATGCAGTACAGGTTATACAAGTACTGTAATAATACAGTGTCTGGTGTGTATAAACCATCATCAGATGCAGTACAGGTTATACAAGTACTGTAATAATACAGTGTCTGGTGTGTATAAACCATCATCAGATGCAGTACAGGTTATACAAGTAATAATACAGTGTCTGGTGTGTATAAACCATCATCAGATGCAGTACAGGTTATACAAGTACTGTAATAATACAGTATCTGGTGTATATAAACCATCATCAGATGCAGTACAGGTTATACAAGTAATAATGAAGCTCAGCCATTGTGATATTGGCACCAAGTTGTTCACCTTTATCCACAACATTGATTTTTATTTTAATTATTTTTTTAATAATATATATGCATCTCTACATTTAGTCCCAGTGTAGTGTGTGTGTGTATATAAAACTGTGTGATGTGTTACAGGTTGTACACATGATGGTGAAGGTGTAGCTGTGTGATGTGTTACAGGTTGTACACATGATGGTGAAGGTGTAGCTGTGTGATGTGTTACAGGTTGTACACATGATGGTGAAGGTGTAGCTGTGTGATGTGTTACAGGTTGTACACATGATGGTGAAGGTGTAGCTGTGTGATGTGTTACAGGTTGTACACATGATGGTGAAGGTGTAGCTGTGTGATGTGTTACAGGTTGTACACATGATGGTGAAGGTGTAGCTGTGTGATGTGTTACAGGTTGTACACATGATGGTGAAGGTGTAGCTGTGTGATGTGTTACAGGTTGTACACATGATGGTGAAGGTGTAGCTGTGTGATGTGTTACAGGTTGTACACATCATGGTGAAGGTGTAGCTGTGTAATTATCTGCAGCTAAATATTTACCTTCTTCCAGTATCACATTATTAGCCATACTTAAACATACATATCAGTATATCTGTCCATCCATCCATCTCTTATCTGCACAGTATTTATTGTATATGTAGATAAACTAACATACCCGCTAAATACAATATATTTTTACAGGGAGCAGTACACAGCATCACATCAGCCTTGCCAGCAGTACACAGCATCACATCAGCCTTGCCAGCAGTACACAGCATCACATCAGCCTTGCCAGCAGTACACAGCAATGCCAACACTGCACTACTGACAACACCGGTAAGTGGAGGATGGATGTAACACAGGTGCATTTAGTGTTGTGTTGTTTGTAGTTGTTTTCTCATACAGTGAAATACACAGTCAAGTAGCCTAAGGTGCGGCTAATTGGTTGTGGGCCAATCCTGTGCCCTAGAAAACCCTGCCATACAAATAACTAAACCTGTGGCAAAAATGCAATTTGGTTCTGGACGTTCAGCCAAAGTCCCCCTTGTCACCCCACTTCACCCTAGTTTTCCCCCACTTTACACAGGCACACAATCCAGCAATCAGTCAATGCATGTATTACACACAAATTAACCCCTACACGCCGGGGGTTTTCCGATGTCGCACGCTCCTCCCTATGGGGGATATCCGTGACAGTAAGCAATACCCATAATTTAAATCCTAATATCTGCCAAACTATAACAGCTAAAGAAAAAATTAAAGATACATAAGAATCATCAACTCTTCCTCTTTCAAATGGTAGTATCCCTACGTGTGTAGGTGGTCCCGTTGAAGAGTAAGGATAAGTTAAAGTTCAAAGGGTGGAGGGAAGATGCATGCGGCTATACACATCAACCGGCGTTGCTCCGCGTCCAAAATCGTGACTGGTATACACGTCAGCCGGCGGTTAGGGGTTAAACACTAAATAATAAATAATAAAGGGCTGTAAGGGCATAAAATACTGAATTTACCCTCCAATGATGATAGCGCTAAAGTGGAAGGGGTAAGGTTGGGGGGGGCCGAGGCAAGAGGCACTTCAAACCTTACCGTGCCTCCGTGCCATAGGTATTTTATGTCTGTGTGTGTGTGTGTGTGTGTTTTTCCTCACCTTGCCGTGTCACAGAAAACCGCGGCATAGAAGTCCGCGCCATGGGTGACTTGACTGTATTACACGGCATTACAGACAACACAGGTAACAGGAGGATGAAATAACACCTCCACGTAATTGTTTGTTATTTATTGTTATTGTGGAGGGAGGGAGAGGGAGGAGTAGACCGAGGATGAGGTGGAGGGATGGAGTTGAGAGGTATATGATGGAGGGGGGAAGTAGTCAGATGGTGGGTGACAGAGCGACTTGGAGACGTTCTGTCTGTGGCCACCCTTTGCGGGATTAAGGGAGGGATGGAGTTGAGAGGTATATGAGGGAGGGGGGAGTGAGTTGGGGGGAGGGTAGTCAAATGGTGGGCGACAGAGCGACTTGGAGGCGTTTTGTCTGTGGCCACCCTTTGCGGGATTAAGGGAGGGATGGAGTTGAGAGGTATATGAGGGAGGGGGGAGTGAGTTGGGGGGGAGGGCAGTCAAATGGTGGGTGACAGAGCAACTTGGAGGCATTTTGTCTACGGCCACCCTTTGCGGGATTAGGGTGTCGGGCTATAGATAAATAGATAGATTTATTGTGATTCTCTGTCAGTGTAATATATTACATTGCACCTCTAGTAAAAGACATACGATGATTAAGATGAATGTAACACAGCGTCATGTAGTGTGGTGTTATATCCTGTGGTTTTCTGAGGCAGGGAAATATATTAACCTACACTGCACTCCTGACAGCACGGGTGTGATGATGGTGGACATAACACAGCCCCATTTAATTGTACGTTATTTGTTACTATTTGTTCAGGCAATAAAAGCAAGTCTGAGGATAATTAAATAAACCAAGGGATTGAGACTGTCTTCAGGGAATGTGGGTAATTGAAGGGAACTGCAGGGGAAAGTGGATGAGACATTGAGTAGGCTGGTGGATGTTGATTGTGTGCAGAGCAGACATAAGGACTGTAGGTACAAGCTGTTTTGGCAGGGAATGTGTGTAGATTGAAGGGTATAGCAGGGAATGTGTGTAGATTGAAGGGTACAGCAGGGAATGTGTGTAGATTGAAGGGTACAGCAGGGAATGTGTGTAGATTGAAGGGTATAGCAGGGAATGTGTGCAATTGAAGGGTACAGCAGGGAATGTGTGTAGATTGAAGGGTACAGCAGGGAATGTGTGTAGATTGAAGGGTACAGCAGGGAATGTGTGTAATTGAAGGGTACAGCAGGGAATGTGTGTAGATTGAAGGGTATAGCAGGGAATGTGTGTAGATTGAAGGGTACAGCAGGGAATGTGTGTATTTGAAGGGTACAGCAGGGAATGTGTGTGTTATGAAGGGTACAGCAGGGTAAAGTGGTGGAGACATTGAGTAGGAGGCCGGGGGGGATGTTGGTTGTGTTGTGTGCAGGTCAGATATAGTGGTGGAGACATTGAGTAGGAGGCCGGGGGGAATGTTGGTTGTGTTGTGTGCAGGTCAGATATAGTGGTGGAGACATTGAGTAGGAGGCCGGGGGGGGATGTTGGTTGTGTGCAGGTCAGATATAGTGGTGGAGACATTGAGTAGGAGGCCGGGGGGGATGTTGGTTGTGTGCAGGTCAGATATAGTGGTGGAGACATTGAGTAGGAGGCCGGGGGGGGGGGGATGTTGGTTGTGTGCAGGTCAGATATAGTGGAGGATCAGCCACAGTGGTTGCTGGCAAGGACTGTAGGTACAAGCTGTTTTGGCAGGGAAGTGTGGATGGATGTGGTGGTGTGGATGTGTTGGTTGTGGATAAATGGGTGGAATAGGTCATGGATGAAATGAGGATAAATGAAAGGATTTTAGCATTGAATATTTTGTTTGATAGGCTGACAGTTTCATTGATATCAGTGTATGCTGCACAGGCTGGCATGGATGATTAGGCTGACAGTTTCATTTATATCAGTGTATGCTGCACAGGCTGGCATGGATGGTGTAGAAAACGATACATTGTGGTAGGGATTAATATGTGTGGTAAGTGGTATGAGGTGTGATGAAGTTGTAGTTTTGGGAGGGGACCTAAATGGTCATGTAGGTGAAGCAGCTCAAGGACATGAAGGGGTACATGGGGGATGCACATATGGTGTGAGAAATGATAAGGGAAAAAGATACTTGAGTTTGGGGAGGCGATGAACTTGATTGTGTGCAATATGCGGTTTAGGATGAGAGAGAGAGTAGGTTGATTACATACAAGTCCGGGGGAATTAGCCAGATTGACTATTTCCTGGTGAGGAAGGCTGATAGGAGGTTGGTGAGGGATGTTAAAGTTATAGGGAGCAAAGTGTATGCAAGAGAAATTACTGATATGTGACATGGTGCTTAAGGAGTGTGTGGTGAAGAAGAGGACCTTTGCACCCAGGAGGAAAATATGTAAGCTGAAAAGCCAAGCAGTGAGGGATGCCTTGTATTGCAAGATGAGTAGAGTTGTGGCTGAACAGGGAGCTGTTGACAGAAGTGTTAATGAATAGTACAGAGCTGTTAAGAACAATGTCCTGAGAGTTACTGATTCAGTGTGTGGATGGACAAGTGGTCCTCCCAGGACATAACATAACATGATGGTGGGACGAGGGTATAGAAGCTGCAGTTAAAGAGACAAGAAGGCTTTTCTGGGAATGGAAAAGGAGTGGTAAGAAAGAGGAATACTTGGCTGCCAAGCACAGGGTCAGAAAAGAGGTACACAGGGCAAAATCTGAGTCTCAGGCTTTTACTGGGTAACCTGACTAGTGTTGAAAGGAAGACAGTGGTATTTAAGGTGGCAGATCAGATGAAGAGGGAGGGATATCAGAGGTATACAGTGTGTGTGATGAATGATGAAGGAAAGTTGGTGGTGGACAGTGGGGATATTAAAGCTGCCTGGAGAGAGCATTATAACTGGATGTTGAATAAGGAGTTTGACTGGGACAGGGAAGGTTTGGAGCCAGCAGATCCAGTGTTTGGTCCTTGGCCCTTGATTGACGCTGCTGCTGTGAGTGAGGCAATAGGCAGGATGCAGGTGGGGAAGGCAGCAGGTGTGTCGGGGTTGACTGCTGAAATACTGAAGGCCTCAGGAGATACAGGAGTGAGGTTAGTTATTGGTTTGATAAATACGATTATATATGAGTGTGTTGTCCCAGATGATTGGCTGAAGAGTGTAATTGTAAATGTGTACAAGGGGAAGGGTGATGCCCTGGAAAAAGGATATTATAGAGACATACAATTTTTAGACCAGATAATGAAGGTAACGGAGAGAGTTCTAGAAGGTATGATAGAGTGAATATTGATGAGATGCAGTTTGGGTTTATGCCAGGCAAAGGGACCACTGATGCCATATTGTCTGACAGCATCAGAAAATACTTATAGGAAAGAAAAGGGATCTGTACTTTGTTTTTGCTGATTTGGGGAAGGCCTTTGACAGAGTCCCTGGAGAGGTGGTGAAGTAGGCAGTGGGAACACTTGGGTTTGAGGAGTGGCTGGCTAGAATGATTATGGCTGTGTAAGTGGCTGCTACTACACAGGTGAGAGTAAATGGAGATTTGAGTGAGTATTCCATTTATGTTGGCATACATCAGGGGTCAGTCTTGAGCCCCTTCTTGTAGTAGTAGTAGTAGTAGTTGTTCCCTAGGCAGTCTGGCTGAACAGCCCCGAGTCCCTTAGGAAGGCCACGGCCGAGACTGGGCTTTCCCACAGAGCTCTCAAAGAGTGTATGTTGTGTTGTTGGCGTAGGTGATGGTGTGCAATGCAGTCTTGCATAATGTGCTTAATAGTATGGGGTGCTGTGTTGCATATTGTGTGCAATGCAGTCTTGCATAATGTGCTTAATAGTATGGGGTGCTGTGTTGCATATTGTGTGCAATGCAGTCTTGTATAATGTGTTTAATAGTATGGGGTGCTGTGTTGCATATTGTGTGCAATGCAGTCTTGTATAATGTGTTTAATAGTATGGGGTGCTGTGTTGCATATTGTGTGCAATGCAGTCTTGTATAATGTGCTTAATAGTATGGGGTGCTGTGTTGCATATTGTGTGCAATGCAGTCTTGTATAATGTGCTTAATAGTATGGGGTGCTGTGTTGCATATTGTGTGCAATGCAGTCTTGTATAATGTGCTTAATAGTATGGGGTGCTGTGTTGCATATTGTGTGCAATACAGTCTTGCATAATGTGCTTAATAGTATGGGGTGCTGTGTTGCATATTGTGTGCAATGCAGTCTTGTATAATGTGCTTAATAGTATGGGGTGCTGTGTTGCATATTGTGTGCAATACAGTCTTGCACAATGGGGTGCTGTGTTGCATATTGTGTGCAATGCAGTCTTGTATAATGTGCTTAATAGTATGGGGTGCTGTGTTGCATATTGTGTGCAATACAGTCTTGCATAATGTGCTTAATAGTATGGGGTGCTGTGTTGCATATTGTGTGCAATGCAGTCTTGTATAATGTGCTTAATAGTATGGGGTGCTGTGTTGCATATTGTGTGCAATACAGTCTTGCATAATGTGCTTAATAGTATGGGGTGCTGTGTTGCATATTGTGTGCAATGCAGTCTTGCACAATGGGGTGCTGTGTTGCATATTGTGTGCAATGCAGTCTTGTATAATGTGCTTAATAGTATGGGGTGCTGTGTTGCATATTGTGTGCAATACAGTCTTGCATAATGTGCTTAATAGTATGGGGTGCTGTGTTGCATATTGTGTGCAATGCAGTCTTGTATAATGTGCTTAATAGTATGGGGTGCTGTGTTGCATATTGTGTGCAATGCAGTCTTGCACAATGGGGTGCTGTGTTGCATATTGTGTGCAATACAGTCTTGCACAATGGGGTGCTGTGTTGCATATTGTGTGCAATGCAGTCTTGCACAATGGGGTGCTGTGTTGCATATTGTGTGCAATGCAGTCTTGCACAATGGGGTGCTGTGTTGCATATTGTGTGCAATACAGTCTTGCACAATGGGTGCTGTGTTGCATCCTGGACAGGCAACATGTAAGGTACAACTTAACAATACAAACAAGTCCTGTGAAGCCTCAGCCGGCTCCTGACATTTATATTAAGCCATTTTTATTTATATACCTGTCATTTCACAGTAAAAATTATTTGTTATTATTATTATTATTATTTTTCTCATTATTTTTCAGAAGTGTGGGAGAGAAAGAAGAAAAATCCCAAAAACAAGAGAGAGAGAGAGAGGAGTGAGTGATAGAGAGAAGAGAGAGAGAAATAGAAGGGTAAAGAGTCCCAAATCATCACAATCAAATCATCTCCACATGGAAGGTTTGAAGGTAAGATTAACCTTAATTTATGCCTACCATCCACTCACTTGATGTAGTTATACTGTTATATGATTTATAGCCCAGAAAATCATTTATTATGTTGGGAAGGGGGAGGATGAGGTGGAGGGATGGGGTGGTGAGATATACAGTATGAGGGAGGTGTGTGTGGTGGAGGGGTAGACCCAGGATGATATGGAGGGATGGGGTGGTGGTATATGAGGGAGGGGTGTGTGGTGGAGGGGTAGACCCAGGATGATATGGAGGTATGGGGTGGTGGTATATGAGGGAGGGGTGTGTGGTGGAGGGGTAGACCCAGGATGATATGGAGGGATGGGGTGGTGTATATGAGGGAGGGGTGTGTGGTGGAGGGGTAGACCCAGGATGATATGGAGGGATGGGGTGGTGGTATATGAGGGAGGGGTAGACCCAGGATGATATGGAGGGATGGGGTGGTGGTATATGAGGGAGGGGTAGACCCAGGATGATATGGAGGGATGGTGTGGTGGTATATGAGGGAGGGGTGTGTGGTGGAGGGGTAGACCCAGGATGATATGGAGGGATGGTGTGGTGGTATATATGAGGGAGGGGTGTGTGGTGGAGGGGTAGACCCAGGATGATATGGAGGGATGGGGTGGTGGTATATGAGGGAGGTGTGTGTGGTGGAGGGGTAGACCCAGGATGATATGGAGGGATGGGGTGGTGGTATATGAGGGAGGGGTGTGTGGCTGGGGGCAGGGCGGTGTGATGACAGAGGAAGGGTTACATACAGACAGTTGGAGGAAGATTTAAAGTTGATGATTTGAGTTTGAATTTTGAAGGTAATTTTTTAAAATATATTGTGTGTCTGTGTCCATGATGGTGGTGATGATGATGATGATGATGAAAGTGGTGGTGGTGGTGGTGATAATGATTGTGATGATGGTGGTGGGTGTAATAATGATGATGATGATGGTGGTAATGGTGATGATGATGATGATGATGATGATGATGATAAAAGTGGTGGTGGTGGTGAAGGTGGTGGTGGTGGTGGTGATGATGATGATGGTGGTGGTGGGTGTAATAATGATGATGATGATAAAGGTGGTGATGATGATGGGAAAAAAGTTGTAGGTGATGATGATGATGGTGATGAAGGTAGTGATCATGATGATGATGGTAATATATTGCTAACACTATCACTAACACTACACTACCTTTTATCTCCACAGGCCAACACAAGCAGCATGGGAAGGAATCTACACACTCATCACTACACACTCCCGACAACGCAGCCCAGCCAAGAGTTAGCCACATCTTTGACTGTGCATTTCAGTTCACTTTTATCGTTATTTTATCACATTAAGAATCCAGTAATTTGGTCATATAGTAATTTTAGTACACGGTGGATATGTGCTCATGTACTCTATTATGTGATGTACAGGTAAGCACTTCTTGTTTATGTTTATAGTGGTTAAGTTTTTTTGGCCAGTTGTGGGTGTCAGGATTCCATGGGCTTGAATGGTGAGTGAATGTGTTGCCCTTTGCCTATTTTATTGTCATTTGGAGAGAGTCAAATGTACAGAAGTGACAGTGATTTGGTGGATGTGCAGTGCGTCCCTGAGTGTGAGGCCTGGGGGGGCTGGGTTTACAATGGAAGAGTTGAGAGGAAGGATGGGACTGGAGTGTATTGGTGTTGTGATGAGGAGGGGTAGACTGAGATGGTTTGGGAGGAAGGATGGGACTGGAGTGTATTGGTGTTGTGATGAGGAGGGGTAGACTGAGATTGTTTGGGAGGAAGGATGGGACTGGAGTGTATTGGTGTTATGATGAGGAGGGGTAGACTGAGGTGGTTTGGGAGGAAGGATGGGACTGGAGTGTATTGGTGTTGTGATGAGGAGGGGTAGACTGAGATGGTTTGGGTATGTGGAGAGGATGGGGGATGACAATTGGGTGTGGAGGGTGAGAAGTGTGAATGTTGGGAGGGGGGGGTGAGAGGCAGACTGAAAAAGACCTGGGACTAGAGCATAGAGTGTGACTTAAGGGACTGAATAGGGAGGCTGCCAGAGATCAAGCAGCATGGAGAGTGGCCATTAAGTGACCAAGGCCAACGCATGCATGTTGGAGTGTGTATAAACGAAACGATACAAGTGATAGGATTCCATGGGCTTGAATGGTTAGTGAATGGGAGTGTGGCTCATTTTGGCCCATAAAGTCTGTTCAGATATATTGTTTGGCCTCTTGACTGGTATTCCCATCAGTTAAATGAGCTCCCTAACACCTTTTCCTAAGTGATTTGTTTTGTTATAACTTGCCATCCTCTTCTGTAGCATTTAAATCATTCTAATATTGCCATACGTTCTCGCTAACACGTCTTCCTGTGTGATTTATTTTGTTGCTTTCCCAACACCTGCTCCTAAGTGATTTGATTATTGTACCTTACCGTCCTCTGGTGTGTTACTTAAATCATTCTAATATTGCCATACGTTCTCCCTAACACCTCTTCCAATGTGATTTATTTTGATTATTATGCCTACTGTCCTCTTCAGTGTTATATCACTGGAATATTGCTGTATGCTTTCCCCAACAGCTCTTCCTAGGTGATTTGATTATTGTACCTTAGCGTCCTCTGGTGTGTTACTTAAATCATTGTGGTGTTGCCGTATCTGCATAAACAACACAACTATATTAGCCAGTCGTGGCCGGTAATAAAGCAGTAGGTGATGCAGGTGCAGCAGCCCAAGGCTATGAAGGACTACATGGGGGATGTGCAGATGCTACAGGAAATGAGGAAGGGCAAAGGATTCCTGAGTTTGGGGAGGCAACACACATTTAAGGAAAGAGATTTATTGATTACATACGAGTCTGTTGGAAATAGCAGTCAGATAGACTATTTCCTGGTCAGGAGGGCTGATAGCAAGTTTGTGAGGGATGTTATAGGCAGCAAGGAGTGTGTGTAGCAACACAAGTTGTTGATATGTGAGCAAGGAGTGTGTGTAGCAACACAAGTTGTTGATATGTCAGCAAGGAGTGTGTGTAGCAACACTAGTTGTTGATCGCATGGAGAGAGCATTATAACAGCTTGTTGAATAAGGAGTTTGACTGGGACAGGGAAGGTTTGGAGCCAGCAGATCCAGTGTTTGGTCCTTGGCCTTAGATTGATGCTGCTACTGTGAGTGAGGCAATAGGCAGGATGCAGGTGGGGAAGGCAGCAGGTGTGTCTGGGTGAGGTTAGTCACTGACCTGATAAATACGATTATATATGAGTGTGTTGTCCTGGATGATTGACTGAGTGTAATTGTAAATGTGTACAAGGGGAAGGGTGATGCTTGGAAAGAGGAAAGTATGGAGACATAAAGCTTTTGAGTCAGATAATGAAGGTAATGGAGAGAGTTTTAGAAGGTATGATTAGAGAAAGAATGAACATTGATGAGATGCAGTTTGGGTTTATGCCAGGCAGGGGGACCACTGATGCCATATTCATTGTTCGACAGCTTCAGGAGAAATATATAGGAATGAAAAGGGAACTGTACTTTGTTTTTGTTGATTTGGAAAAGGCCTTTGACAAAGTCCCTAGAGAGGTGGTGAAGTGGGCAATGAGAAAGCTTGGGATGGAGGAGTGGCTGGTTAGGGTGGTTATGGCCATGTATGTGGGTGCTCACACCCAGGTAAGAGTGAATGGAGATTTGAGTGATGAGTTTTCCCGAATGTTGGTGTGCATCAGGGGTCAGTCTTGAGTCCCATGTTGTTTATCATGGCACTTGAAGCCCTCTCACGTGACTTAAGAAATGGACTCCCGTGGGAGATGTTGTATGCTGATGATTTGGTGTTGATTGCTGAGAATGAAAGGGAGGCAGAGGAAAGATTTAGGAAGAGGATAAATGGTATGGGACACAAGGGCTTGAGAGTAAATGTGGACAGTACAAGTGATGGTATCTAGGGCTGGTGATGGTATTGTCAAAGAAGAGGGCGAGTGGCCATGTGTGGTTCGCCACGAGGGCGTGGAAAGTAATTCCATCTTGTGCAGTGTTTGTGATAACTGGGTGCATAAGAGATGTAGTGGTATTAGAGACAGACTGCAAGATAATGCTGATTTCATGTGTGCAGTGTGTCAGGGAGAGCAGGATTGATCTTGCTGGTGAGTCTCTTGAGTCTGTGGAAGAGTTTTATTATCTCGGGGACGTGTTATGTGCTGGAGGTGGGGCTGGAGCAGCTCTGTGTCTACGGTGAGGAGTGGTTGGAAGAAATTTAGGGAGCTGTTGCCTTTCCTGACACAGAGAGGGCTCTCCCTTTGTGTTGAGGGATCTTTTATGTGGCATGTGTTTAGAGTATAATACTGTTTGGTAGTGAGACCTGGGCAGTAAAGGAAGAGGATATTTGCAGGCTTAAATGTACTGAAATGACGATGATTAGGTGGATGTGCAGTGCGTCCCTGAGTGCGAGGCCTGGGGGGCTAGGTTTAAGATGGAGGAATTGAATGGAAGGATGGGACTGGAGTGTACTGTCGTTGTGATGAGGAGGGGTAGATTGAGATGGTTTGGGCATGTGGAGAGGATGGGGGATGATAATTGGGTGCAGAAAGTGAGGAGTGTTAATTTTAGGAGTAATGTTGTGAGAAGCAGACCGAGAAAGGCCTGGGACGAGGTCATTGAGTGTGACTGCAGAGGTAAGGGACAATATGAAAGCTGCCAGAGATCGAGCAGCATGGAGAGCCGCCATTAGGTGACCAAGGCCAATGCATGCAAGCATGTTGGAGCCTTTATAAATGAAATTAAACAAAACATTAGTTAATAGCCTTTTGTATGTCAACTGTGGCAATATTAAAATGATTTAAGTAACACACAAGAGGACAGGAACGTATAATAAGCAAAATAATTCACTTAGGAAATGGTGTTAGGAGCTTCCTTAACCAACAAAAATACTGCCATTTGCCACCAAGTAAGCTGATAAGTACACTTATGTTACACTATCATCTTGGTTAGATGTTACAGCTGTCTAGTAACTGCAGCTTATTTCACATAGCTCAGTAACAGAAAAAGACTACTGTGGCTCTGTATACTTTTCATAGCACTTCTTCGTGACTAGCATCATATCCCAGTGCTAATCTGTTGTAACAAATCAGTATTCATGATGGGGGATGGCAGTTTTAGACCAAGTTAGAGTAACGGGTATAGTAGTGTAACACTTCTTCATGACTAGCATCATATCCCAGTGCTATTGTTACAAGTCAGTATTCATGATGGGGGATGGCAGTTTTAGACCAAGTTAGAGTAACAGGGGTATAGTAGTGTAACACTTCTTCATGACTAGCATCATATCCCAGTGCTGATCTATTGTTATAAGTGTTCATGATGGGGGATGGCAGTTTTAGGCCAAGTTAGAGTAACAGGGGTATAGTAGTAGTAGCCTCAGGTTCATCTGAAATGTGAACCCAGTGGACTGCAGGATGGAATTGCCCCTATCCTGCGGTCCACCATCATCCTTTCAAGGGATAGGGAGGTAGTTGAAGGATGATCATGTAGCCAGGCAGTTGAGCCTCCCAATTATAACAGTGCCACCACATGAAGGGATCTCTCAACCACCCAGCATTCACTAACATTCAAAATGTAATCGTATTCCCTTTTTTGTTGTCTCCACATTTATTTTTTCCGTATTTTTTAATTGGGGAGGTATGATAATGGCCATGTGTTGTAGTCAGGGTAAATTTGACTAGTAACCAAGGAGACGTTCTGCCACACCAGTTCATGCACCCACAATGTAGCCTTACCCCCTTTCAGCCCAGTTGATGGCCTGGTGTAGTCAAGAGTGGAGGTAGATTTGACTTGTAACCAAGGAGACTTCTTCCTCAATTTCAGGCAACCACAACTTTTAGGAATCACAATAGTAACCAAGGAGATTTAGTTCAAATTTAATTCCTTTAGATGAAGCGTACCAGCCATATGTCGTTCTCTCTCACAGCAGGAATACAAAGAAAATGGCACATTCAGGTTTAAGGGGTAACTCTATAGGACTTGTATTTTTTGTCATTTGTAGATTCATCTTCCACCTTTGGTACTAATAGTTTCTCTTTTCTTTTCAGGTGGCTGCAGTCTCCATCCTCTCCCTCAGTCCTTCCCTCCTTCCCCATCCTGTATCTTTACCTCCTTCCTCCCTCTCTCCACCTCTCCTCCCTGTCATCGATGTGGAGACGCCCAGGAATCGTCGACCTCCTCTCTATCTTCTCTCTTTCTCTCCTTCTGTGTGACTGTGTGTATGTTTGGCTTGTATTGTCATTGGTGTAGGGACTCACTACCACCTCTACTCAAATGATTTATTTTGCCTATTACACCTATAAATACTTAGGTGTTAATATGTATAAATAATCCAGCCAGGGGGAGGTGGTAGGGAGCGTCCTTAACCAGTGGCAATATAAGCCATGATGTGCAGGGGTGGCGGGGGAAGGGAAAGGGCTGGGAGGGGGGGAGGGGAAGGGTGGGCAGGGGTTTAGATAGGGCCAGATTACCCAATCCCTAACGGGATTATACGGGGTTGGCTTTGCCGGCGGGGCAATCTGTTTCCCCATCTCGGCCCCAACCCATCGTTTCTCTCTCTCCCTCCCAGCTTTACTGCCTTTCTCTTCCCCCACCTGGCCAGCTCCAGTGGGTGTTCCCCCCCCCACCCACACCTCCATCCAGGGTGCTCTGACTCAGTCACTCACCCCAGCCAAGATGGTGGTGGTGGTGCTGTGGTGGGAGTGTGTGTTCTGTATGTGTGTGTGTGTGTGGAGACTTAGTTCTACCACACACACATACATACCTACACAACACTCCCACCACCAGCACCACCACCACTATGAGTGGCTGGTGGTAGTGGTGGTGGTGGTGGGGGTATATGTGTGTAACCCACCACACATATACCTCTACCACCACCACCCTCCTCAGTGCTGTGGTGGACTTGGTGAGGGGAGGGTGTGGTGGCTGCTGCTGCCACACCCTTCACTCACTGGGCTCCACCCTGATGCCTGGGGTGAGTGACTGGGCCAGACACCCTGGTGGAGGTGCAGCTGGGGCTGGCCAGGTCACCCCACACCTGCACATCAGTGTCAATCACGCTTCCTTTCTCTTATTAATATATTTTCTTCTCTTTTACAGGTCTACTAATATATCTTTTTTTACAGGTTTTTTCTTTTTTATTACAGGCTCTTCATTCAAAGGACTTCAAACAGGTAATTACTTGTATATATTATGCCTGTACATTACTTATACTGTACATGAGCACATATCGTACATGTACTTATTTTGTAACTCAATAAAATGGTCAAGATTGAACTTAGCATTTTACTGTACCCCCACTAGCTAGAGGTGAGAGAGAGAGAGAGAGGAAGGGAGGGGGGAGAGAAAGAGAGAGAGGAAGGGAGGGGGGAGAGAAAGAGAGAGAGGAAGGGAGGGGGGAGAGAAAGAGAGAGAGGAAGGGAGGGGGGAGAGAAAGAGAGAGAGGAAGGGAGGGGGGAGAGAAAGAGAGAGAGGAAGGGAGGGGGGAGAGAAAGAGAGAGAGGAAGGGAGGGGGGAGAGAAAGAGAGAGAGGAAGGGAGGGGGGAGAGAAAGAGAGAGAGGAAGGGAGGGGGGAGAGGAAGGGAGGGGGGAGAGAAAGAGAGAGAGGAAGGGAGGGGGGAGAGAAAGAGAGAGAGGAAGGGAGGGGGGAGAGAAAGAGAGAGAGGAAGGGAGGGGGGAGAGAAAGAGAGAGAGGAAGGGAGGGGGGAGAGAATGAGAGAGAGGAAGGGAGGGGGGAGAGAAAGAGAGAGAGGAAGGGAGGGGGGAGAGAAAGAGAGAGAGGAAGGGAGAGGAGAGAGAAAGAGAGAGAGGAAGGGAGGGGGGAGAGAAAGAGAGAGAGGAAGGGAGGGGGGAGAGGAAGGGAGGGGGGAGAGAAAGAGAGAGAGGAAGGGAGGGGGGAGAGGAAGGGAGGGGGGAGAGAAAGAGAGAGAGGAAGGGAGGGGGGAGAGAGAGAGAGAGGAAGGGAGGGGGGAGAGAGAGAGAGAGGAAGGGAGGGGGGAGAAAGAGAGAGAGAGAGGAAGGGAGGGGGGAGAGAGAGAGAGAGAGAGGAAGGGAGGGGGGAGAGAGAGAGGAAGGGAGGGGGGAGAGAGAGAGGCAGGGAGGGGGGAGAGAGAGAGAGAGGAAGGGAGGGGGGAGAGAGAGAGAGAGAGAGAGAGGAAGGGAGGGGGGAGAGAGAGAGGAAGGGAGGGGGGAGAGAGAGAGAGGAAGGGAGGGGAGAGAGAGAGAGAGAGGAAGGGAGGGGGGAGAGAGAGAGGGAGGGGGAGAGAGAGAGAGAGGAAGGGAGGGGGGAGAGAGAGAGAGAGGAAGGGAGGAGAGAGAGAGAGAGAGAGAGAGGAAGGGAGGGGGAGAGAGAGAGAGGAAGGGAGGGGGGAGAGAGAGAGAGAGAGGTAGGGAGGATGGATAGAGAGAGAGAGAGAGAGAGGAAGGGAGGGGGGAGAGAGAGAGAGAGAGAGGAAGGGAGGGGGGAGAGAGAGAGAGAGAGAGGAAGGGAGGGGGGAGAGAGAGAGAGAGGAAGGGAGGGGGGAGAGAGAGAGAGAGAGAGGAAGGGAGGGGGGAGAGAGAGAGAGGAAGGGAGGGGGGAGAGAGAGAGAGAGAGAGGAAGGGAGGGGAGAGAGAGAGAGAGAGAGGAAGGGAGGGGGGAGAGAGAGAGGAAGGGAGAGAAGAGAGAGAGAGAGGAAGGGAGGGAAGAGAGAGAGAGAGGAAGGGAGAGAAGAGAGAGAGAGAGGAAGGGAGGGAAGAGAGAGAGAGAGAGGAAGGGAGGGAAGAGAGAGAGAGAGAGGAAGGGAGGGAAGAGAGAGAGAGAGAGAGAAGAGAGAGAGGAAGGGAGGGAAGAGAGAGAGGAAGGGAGGGGAGAGAGAGAGAGGAAGGGAGGGGAGAGAGAGAGAGAAAGGGAGGGAAGAAAGAGAGAGAGAGAGAGAGGAAGGGAGGGAAGAGAGAGAGAGAGGAAGGGAGGGAAGAGAGAGAGAGAGGAAGGGAGGGAAGAGAGAGAGAGGAAGGGAGGGGAGAGAGAGAGGAAGGGAGGGAAGAGAGAGAGAGAAAGGGAGGGGGGAGAGAGAGAGAAAGGGAGGGGGGAGAGAGAGAGAAAGGGAGGGGGGAGAGAGAGAGAGAGAAAGGGAGGGGGGAGAGAGAGAGAAAGGGAGGGGGGAGAGAGAGAGAGAGAGAAAGGGAGGGGGGAGAGAGAGAGACAGGAAGGGAGGGGGGAGAGAGACAGGAAGGGAGGGGGGGGAGAGAGAGACAGGAAGGGAGGGGGGGGGAGAGAGAGAGACAGGAAGGGAGGGGGGAGAGAGAGAGACAGGAAGGGAGGGGGAGGAGAGAGAGAGAGAGACAGGAAGGGAGGGGGGAGAGAGAGGAAGGGGAAGAGACAAGAGGGAGAGAGGAAGAGGAAGACAGACATGAGGGAGAGAGGAAGAGGAAGACAGACATGAGGGAGAGAGGAAGAGGAAGACAGACATGAGGGAGAGAGGAAGAGGAAGACAGACATGAGGGAGAGAGGAAGAGGAAGACAGACATGAGGGAGAGAGGAAGAGGAAGATAGAGACAAAAGTGAGAGAGGAAGAGAGAGACGAGGGAAGGAGGAAGATAGAGATAAGAGGGAGAGAAGAAGATAACGATAAGAGGGAGAGAGGAAGAGTGATAAGACAGTGAGGGGGAGAAGGTGAGACAGGAAGAGGCAGACAGAGGGAGGGAGGGAGATGCGGAGATGGAGAGGGAGGGGGAGGCAGAGAAAGAAAGAAAATGAAAGGCAGGCAAAGATACAAAAGACAATTGTGGCAGAAACAGTAATAAGAAGTAAATGAAACGAAAGAAAATCTCTGAAATAAAAAGACAAAGACAAGAAATATCACAGTAAGTGTAAGATGATAAAAGACACTTGACTGACAACACTGACAGGAATAACTACCAACATACCAGACTTATAACTAAAATAATACCAACATACCAGACTTATAACTAATACCAACATACCAGACTTATAACTAAAATAATACCAACATACCTGACTTATAACTAAAATAACACCAACATACCTGACTTATAACTAATACCAACATACCTGACTTATAACTAATACCAACATACCTGACTTATAACTAAAATAATACCAACATACCTGACTTATAACTAAAATAATACCAACATACCTGACTTATAACTAAAATAATACCAACATACCTGACTTATAACTAATACCAACATACCTGACTTATAACTAATACCAACATACCTGACTTATAACTAAAATAATACCAACATACCTGACTTATAACTAATATAATACCAACATACCTGACTTATAACTAAAATAACACCAACATACCTGACTTATAACTAATACCAACATACCTGACTTATAACTAATACCAACATACCTGACTTATAACTAATACCAACATACCTGACTTATATAATACCAACATACCTGACTTATAACTCAAATAACTCCATAACAATGTTCATCAGGTTAACCTAACTTTAAATATCACTATCTATCTATCTATATAACATCTATTCAATCATCACACTGGTATAAAAGTGAACTATGTATAATACAGTATATGAAAAATGAAATAAGCTATACATGATAAAAAGCTTTAATTAATAACACAATGAAATAACTACATATACAATATATACAACAGCAAGGAAGACAGATAAATACCTATACATTCTACTAATTTATTCAAACTGAGGATGAATACAGTGTCCAGTCCATCTCTAGTGAATTATAAATGGGTAAGACATCTGCCTTTGATCTATCTATCTATCTATTGCCAGATGCTTCAATCCCATAACGGGTGGCCACAAACAAATCACCTCCATGTCGCCCTGTCTCCTGCCATTTTACGAGTACTGCCTCTGATCAACCTGATTAAATATTTTCAAGATTTAGCCAATAGTCTGTCCATCTTAACTTGGCTTAGTAACCCAAGAATATGGTGCTAGTCACAAAGAAGAGCTATGGGAGGGATGCAGGGCTATAGTAAGGCGCTAGTCACAAAGAAGTGCTATGGTGGGGATGCAGGGCTATAGTACTGTCTAATCCAACCACTGAGATACAGGGAATAAGCTGCAAAAGGATGATAATCAGCCAAGTTAAGATAGTAAGTAAGTAATAAGGCCTGGCACCAAGCCCAAGAGGACTATATGGCACTAAAATCGCTGAGTAAAAATGACGGGTCTGGTGTGGTGGAATAAAGGTAGAGGGGAAGGCAGGGAAGACACTAAATGTGAGACAAGACACGGGTTTGAGATAGGAAGCGCAAATGTGAGGCAAGACACGGGTTGGAGATAGGAAATGCAAGAGGTGTGTGATGGAAAACACAGGGGATTCACCAAGGAGATCGGCTAAGGTAGGGGCACATCCAAGGGAGTAAAGGAACGGGAGAGTCCGTCTGGGCACGACGTGGAACCGAAGGTGGTCAAGCAAAAGATGGTGGACCGTGAGTGGGACCTGAGTACACTGACATTTTGGAGGAGTGCCTCCTGACATTAGAAAGCCATGTGTGATACGCGTGTGACCAAGGTGCAGACGGGCTAGGGTTGTTTCCCAATGCCTGTTGCGATGGCAGGACGACTGCCAGGGAGAGATGGTATGTTTGATGGAGCGGAGTTTGATATCAGTTGTAGATGTCCATTCTGCCTGCCACCGCTGGCCAAGGAGACGGGTAACAATCAGGAGATAATCAGTTGCCGGGATAGGATGAGGTGTGACAGAGCAAGAGGTGACAGCTGCACGTGTTAGGCAGTCAACCCTCTCACTACCTGGTATTCCAACATGGCTTGGGACCCAACACAAGGAGACAGACTTCAATCTGGTGTTAATACGGAACAACCATTCCTGTATCTCCAACACTAGTGGGTTGCTGGCCGGGATAGACTGAATACCATGTAGTGCACTAAGTGAATCTGTGAAAATAACAAAGGTGTGTAACCTTGATCGGTATATAACACGAAGGGCCAGTAAAATGGCCAGCAGTTCAGCAGTGAAAATACTTGCGACTGGTGGAAGGCGGATCTGATAGGTATGGTCTGGGAAAAGAGCAGCAAAACCCGAGCCCACAGAAGACTTAGAGCCGTCCATGTACACCGGGGTCGCTGAGGAAT
Organism: Coenobita brevimanus; assembly: GCF_032717465.1. Lineage (NCBI taxonomy): Eukaryota > Metazoa > Arthropoda > Malacostraca > Decapoda > Coenobitidae > Coenobita > Coenobita brevimanus. The sequence goes on from NC_136956.1 coordinate 1,083,643, forward strand.
GACCGCATGTGATCCATAAAAAGATGATAAGAGTTCCTGTGGGGTGGAAGAGGACTTTGGACCAGAGAGAAGGGCATTACAGACAGTAGGGCGAGGAAGAAGCCAAGGCGGGAACATAGAATCTCACAGAGGGAGAACTGAAATAGCAGGGAAAGAAATGGATGCAAAATTGGTGACCCTACAAGGAAAAGAATAAGCTAACGAGGGCGGAAAAGGAGGGGGGAGGTACATAACAGAGGAAGGGAAACCTGCAGATGGGTGTTGAGGAAGGCGAATGTGGTAACGGAGAGTCAGCTTGTCACGTCTGGAGGACAGAGCGGGCATACCTGACTCAACATACAGGCTTGCAACCAGCGTGGAGCAAAAAGCACCCAATGCCAGACATAAACCATGATGGTGAACAGAATCAAGGCGCCGAAGGGAGGAAGATGAGGCCGATGAATAAACCTGACAGCCATAATCAATCTTTGACAAAACTAAGACTGTATGGAGCTGGAGCAGAGGTGTACGGTCTGCACCCCAGGACATATGACAGTTTGTAATAACCGAAGTCTGAGGGAAGCGGAGGTCTTAAGGGAAGTGAGATGCGGGGACCAAGTCAGTCGAGATCAAAGACAAGGCCAAGGAAAGGGGCTGATAATCGATATGGCAGGGGTGTACCATATGGTGTAAGAGGGGGTTGAGGGACTGAATGACGGCTCGTAAAAGTTATAGCACAGGATTTCGTGGGGGAGGATTTAAAGCCATGATCCGTGGCCCACCCTGCAGCGGCATCTATAGCTGATTGAAGTAGGGCTTGTAAGGCCTGGACATCCATTCCAGCTGCATATATAGCTGACTGAAGTAGGGCTCGTAAGGCCTGGACATTCCCTCCAGCTGCATATATAGCAAAATCATCTACGTATAATGAACCACAAACACCATGCGGGAGAGATGAAACGATATCATTTATTGCAAAGATTAAAAGCGTAGTACTAAGCACACATCCCTGTGGAACACCCTCATGCTGTACATAAGACTGGCATAAGACACTGTGATGGCGTACACAGAAGGTCTGGTCACAAGGGAAGTTCTGTAAGAGGACACCCACATTGCCATTAATTCCAGTGTGTTGTAGGACACGGAGAATGGTATACCTCCAGACTGTATCATAAGCCTTTTCGAGATTAAAAAAACACAGCTATGACCACTTTTGAGTTAGTGAAGGCTTGTTGGATGAAGGTTGCCAGCCTCATCAGGGGATCTAAGGTACTCCGCCCCTTACGGTACCCATATTGTAAGGGTGAGATTGCACCACATGATTCTAAATGCCACCTTAGGCCAGAGTTTACCATACATTCCATCAGTTTGCATAGACAGCTAAGAAGAGCAATGGTGCGATAATCTCCAGGTGACGACCCAGATTTGCCAGGTTTAAGGAATGATAGGAGGTGGGCATCTCCATTCATTAGGGAAGTTCCCAGTGGACCAAATAGTATTATATATCCTAAGCAGAAAGTGAAGGGCTGCCTGGGACAGATGTTTTATCATGTTGTAGCGTACGCCATCAGGTCCCTCACAGGCAGAACCACAAGCAGTTAGAGCCGCTCTGAGTTCCAAGCTGGAGAAAGGGGCATTGTACGCTGCATGTGACGACAGTGTGAACCGTAAGGGCATCCATTCTGAACGTCTTTTGGTTGTTAAAAATCTAGGAGGGAGATGGGACCCACTGCTAATCTGGCTAAAATGATCACCCAGAATATTGGCAACCTGAAAAGCATCACCTATGGCTCCATCACTGGTGGTGAGGACTGAAGTCGGGGTAGGTGACCGTTTATCCGCTATTTTCCTGATGCGGGACCATATCCGTGGAATGGGTGTGTCCGAGACAATATTAGAGACATAAGACATCCAGCTGTCTTTTTTTGCTGGACGGATTGTGTGGCGAAGGAAAGCATTAGCTTGTTGAAAAAGTATAAAAGCCTGGACCTCCAACACAGTGCCCTTTTTTCTGCGGAAGCTCTCCCACTTGGCCCTCTTGACCCGGAGTTCTGAATTACATTGATCATTCCACCTGGCACACGTTTCAATGACATAGGATGGGAGATACGCGGAATAGAGGTTCAGGCAGCCGTAAGGAGAAAGGCTCGTAAAGAGGAAAGCAAAGCAGCTGGGAGAGCGGAAGAGGAGAGGGAGGAACAGCCTGGGATGTAAAAGTCACCCAGTCTGCCCTACTGAAGCGCCACTTTATAATGAGAAGGAACACAACAACCATTTCATGACAAGAAGAAACACACAACAACCATTTCATGACAAGAAGAAACACACAACAACCATTTTATGACAAGAAGAAACACACAACAACCATTTCATGACAAGAAGAAACACACAACAACCACCCCAAGATATGAAGGACTAAAGGGTGCAAGGCAGACGGTGACTGAAGAAGGGACAGATCACCAAAATAATCAGAGAACATCACAAATGAGGAGGAGCAGCCTTGGCCCCCTCATACATACTCTTCACAGCATTCAACAACTTCCCATCTACTCCATATATTCTTAATACTTTCCACAATCCTTGCCTATCCACCCTGTCATATGCATTCTCCAAATCCATGAAAGCCACATACAACTTCTTTCCCTTCTCTAGAAACTTTTCCACTAAAGATCTAAGAATGAATATCTGATCTACACAACCTCTTCCCTTCCTAAAGCCTCCCTGTTCTTCTCCAACTAACTCCTCTGTTATTTCCCTTACAGGATTAAGGCGTCTGGCAATAGACAGATAGGAGGAGGAGGTGCATAATGACACTGGGTCACTGTTATGACAAGAGGTCGGAATATTCTCTTTAATGCAGAGAGTTTGTGGTTCGTCAGAGCCGATCCCTGATTCATCTGGTTAATGCAATATTGACAGGAACATAAACCTTACGTGCTGATAATGTAAGGCTAAACTGCCACTATCTATCTATCGCCAGACGCCTCAATCATGTTTGGGGTGGCCACAAACAAATCGCCTCCAAGTCGCCCTGTTCCCCGCCATTTCACTGCACTGCTCCCAACTCACACCCTCCTCTCTCATATACCTCTCCACCCCATCCCTCCATCTCATCCTCAGCCTCCCCCTCCCTCTTCCCCCCTCCACCTCACTCACATACACTCTCCTTGTCAGTCTTTCATACGAATTAATGGATGTCCAAAACCACACATACCCTATGTTAACGATAACCATATATCCTTGTAACGCAAGGTCCAACTTGCAGTGTGTGTGTCACGTAACAGCTTACAACAAGATGAAATAGTTGGCAGGTATACCGTAGTACTGTATGTTTTTGATTGTTGGTGCTTAATACAGAGGTGTATAATAAAATGATCAATACCTGACGGATCACTTCATCCTTTTTTTCTTTTTTTTAATGTTGGTTAGCAATGGACGGGAGTGTGGGACGAGAACATAGGCGAGGCGTTTGGTGAAGCCTGGGACAGGAACCCAAAGGGAAGGGTGGCGCAGGTGGGAGAGAGAATGGATCAGCAAAAACATATCATTCACCCGATGCTGTTAGCTATACTACACCTGTTTGTAACATTATAACACAGGATGTAAGTACAGTATATAGATAATAACACGTTCTTTCATTTTCCTGCTTTTCTCATACGTTGTGGGCATCAGCAGAGTGATACACATTAAATGCCATTATAAACGTTCTCCATACGTGTCAAGTGGGGTTGGTGGAGGATTAGTGCCCCTCCCTGTAAAACAATTAACTCTAAGCCCTTGGCCACCCCGTTTGGGATACACGGCGTCTGGCAATGAGTGAAATGGAAAAACTTATCCCTACTGGTTCTGCGTGTCTAGCAAAACCATCATAACACCTTGCAACATCACCCGCTTTGGCCACATCCATCCAAACGACGCTTCCACTGGAGTTGGGAACGGGGCGGTGCGTGTGGGGTGTTCGACTCCCTGGTCCCCCACTGGTCGCGACTCAGGCTACTAGGGGGAGAGAAATTCGTGCTTTCGGGTGTACATTACTTACATTGTACATAAGCACATAGGTGTGTACTTAGGATTTTGTAACTGCCAATAAAATGAGGATTGAACTTAGGGTTTTACTGCACCCCCGAGAGAGAGAGAGAGAGAGAGACAGAGAGAGAGAGGAAGGGAGGATGATTGAGACAAGAGGGAGGAAGGAAGACAGAGACAAGAGGGAGGGAGGATGACAGAGACAAGAGGGAGGGAGGAAGACAGAGACTAGAGAGAGGGAGGAAGACAGAGACAAGAAGGAGAAGGGAAGATGGAGAGAGAGAGGGGGGGGTGTAGAAGCTGAGACAGAGAGGCAGAGACATGCACAGAGAGAGTGAGGCAGAGGCAGAGAGAGATAGTGAAGCAAAGGCAGACAGAGAGAGAGAAAGAAAGAGCGAGACAGAGGCAGAGAGAGAAAGAAAGAGCGAGACAGAGGCAGACAGAGAGAGAGAGTGAGGCAGAGGCAGACAGAGAGAGAGAGTGAAGCAGAGGCAGACAGACAGGGAGAGAGAGGGAGAGGCAGACAGGGAAAGAGAGAGGGAAAGGCAGACAGGAAGAGAGAGGGAGAGGCAGACAGGAAGAGAGAGGGAAAGGCAGACAGGAAGAGAGAGGGAGAGGCAGACAGGAAGAGACAGACAGACAGGGGGAGGGAGAGGCGGAACAGGGAGATACAAAAAGACAATTCTGGGCAAGACAGTAATAAGAGGAGGTGAATGAAATGACAGAGAAGCCCTGAAAGAAAAAGACGAAGACAACAAGAAATATAGAGCCTACGAAAACAAGACCGCTTCTGTGCTGAATAAAAACACTGGCAGGAAGACAAAAGACAAAAGGAAAAAACAACACTATATACAAAAATCCCTGACACAGAGGAATAATATAAACCAAAGAAGCGTATTATAATGGCAGTGCTTATCTGATTAACCTAACATCACGTATCACATTCGGTGTAAAAGAGAAATATACACAATACGGCAAAACCTCACTATAATGGACTAACTGGGGCTCCAGCCACTCCGAAAAAAGCGACATCCAGACTTCTCCCTGGTAACGTTTTCCGATATATCAGATACAGGTATACCAAGGTTTAACGATGCCATTGGTTACGTAAAAACCCAACACCAGGCAGGGTATCAGATCTCAGTGTGGATTAAACATGTATAGGAATGCATTTTTCAGCCTTTTTCCCCCCACCCAAGTCCTAAACCCACCCAAATGAGTCCAAAAACAAGCTTCTAGCTCACCTAAACCCCAAACAGCTCTAAAACACACTAAACTAAGCCTGAAAGCAGTTCATAACACCTAAACCCAAGAATAATATCTGAAAATCATCAAATATGTCTGGAAAAAATCAAGCTGAGTGAACTGTGCCCAAAAATGACAATGTTCACCCCACCTATGACTAAAAGACATTAATCTAAGTCTAAAACCAGTTCATAAATCAGCCTAAACACACAATTTGAGACTAAAATACCTGTATCATCAAAATCGGTAAAGAAAATCAAAACCCATCGTTAAACTGGGGATTGGCCATCGTTAGGCAGGGTATGGTGCTAGTTCTACCCCCATCGTTACGCCGGGGTATTGCATCTTGGGGTATCGTTTATCGAGGTATATCTGTACATACACATTTCACACACACACACACACACACACACACACACACACACACACAAATACGACTGCTGCTATGTTTGATTGGTTAGGTTAAAAAAAAAAATAATGACAAAGTTACTTGTTAATACAGCACTGCATTATATAAAGGTTATGTTTGGTTATATTAATGAAAAAAACAAAGGCAGTTATGGTACTTGTTAATACAGGACTGTTATATAAAAATTAAGTTTGACTGTTTGGGTTAGGTTTGATTAATGAAAAAAAAACAGTTAGGCTACAGCAATCAAATATATCACTCTTTTTCTTTTTTTTTTTAACCTGTTCTGATGATTTCTGTATGGTTTTTATTGCCGATTATATCACACAATACCCATTTCAGGGAGGGGGGTAGAAGGGGGAGGAGGCAAAACTCAAAAACGAGTACCTTAATTTGCAATAACAGACAAAATCCTACAGTACACACTAAAATAAGTACGTTTCTGAAAAAACAACATTAAAGGAGTGCTTACATGATAATTTTACCTGTCTTACACACACCTTCCACATCCCCCACCTGCACCAATGCATATTCACCCAATCACTCCTCCAATTCCCTCTTATATTCTGCCTTTTTTCCCTCTTGTAACCTTTCCACCCTCCTTGTATGTACTATTTCCTCCTGTCTTTCCCTTCTTCTATTTCTCCACTTCCTGGCGTGTCTGCAGGTATGGGCTGCCCTAATTCTTGAAAAGCCGATTCCTTCCCAGCCCACCAGGTAAATACACCACAACAGGCAAAACCATTTACACCCTCATATACGAGTCTCCTTGGTTACTAGTCACACCAATCCCCCCACCTGGCCATCACCAGGGCTTAAAGGTGGTTGTGGATCTTTGCCAGGCGAAAATCAAACGTCTATAAGTACTTACAAATGATATATATCCCAAGAATCCCACGTGAAGCCGTCCACCTTGCACCACAGCACTCCATTAAACAATCTCGCATCAGAGTATTTCCAAAGTCTATCAAACTATGAGCTTTTATTAGTTCCAAGTAAATTTTGAGATAATAGAATAACACCTGTACGAGAATTGTGTCTAGATTAAAAAGGATTTGTATCAAGTACATTGTTAATTACAACCATTCCAGAGGGAAGATGGACACTTCAAAGAGGCGGAAAATTCAAAACTCTCCCTCTCTCCGTACATTTTTCTTCTGATCACTTCCTTTACTAATATTCCTTCCTCCTTTCCTCCTCTCCTCTCATGTTTGGCACAACTCTAGTATTTAATTCAGACTAATGCCAAACGATTTCATGCAGCTGGAAGTGAGTCATGGCAGCCTGAGAATTGTTGGAACAAATCTTAACATTTTGAAGAGCTGTAGAGTTAGAGGGATTAAATATAGCCTTCAATAACCCCCTATGCTACTGGCCTCTCCTCCTAACCAGTCCTCCATCCTCCTTTTGAGGGATATGGAGGGAACTGAGAGAGTTTTTGCATTGCATGGTTGTCAGTGTCACCAAGTGAAGGCGCCCCTCTCCAGCACCAGTCCTCATGCAGAAGGGGTTGCCTATCTGTTCTTTTATTTTCATTCAGTTCTTTCTGGTACAACTGGGGTGATGTATGTACAGTGTACATGTACAGTCTACCACAAGGGGGCACCACATTCCTACATGATGTATGTACTGTATTGTACCTGTACTACTATCCTGAGGAGGCACTTTGTACTACAAAGGAGTGCCAGATCCCTACATAATGTACATACTGTACTGTACCTGTATGACTAACAGAACCAGTGGCTTACCTGTGATTGAAGGGTCAACTCCCCCAAAAGGATGATGGTGAACTGCAGGAGGGGCCACTTCAGCCTGCAGTCCACTGGGTTCATGTAATTGTGAGAAGATGGAAAAAACAAAATAAAAATAAATAACAAACATGTCGAAGTTCAGTATAGTAATACAACACAGACTCTCACGCACCAACTTCAAGATTCCAAAAACCTTCCTTTTTTTATTTAATTTGTTTTTCTTCCCTGTTTCATCTTGAAAAAAAAAAAAAAAAAAAAAAGAGAGAGAAATGCATAGTATTTTTCAAAGCAAGAGGGTCAGCGTTGATATCATGTGTGCTGACACAAGCAATGCATTGTTGAAGATGGAGTTGATTTGTGAATGAATATTACAAGAAATTATACCTTACCTAATCAAGGCACTGCACTGCATTTATTGTTTGTGGTGCTGTTGGCTATTTTTTACATGACTGTGACCTCAGGGATATGGGACAGAATAGGGAGGCTGCCAGAGATCAAGCAGCATGAAGAGTCGCCAAAAGGTGACCCAGGCCAACACATACAGGCAGGTTGAAGCCTTGTAGATGATATGAAAGATAGGATTATTCTTAGTCACCATTACAACTCTACTTTCCGAACTATTCCACTTTCCATATAGGTTTTGGAGCAAGTATTTCAGATGTGAGAGTTTATATTGTACTTGGCAGTGGTCACCATCATCCACTCACTTGATGTAGTGCTGCCTACTTCTTCCTTCACCTTCATCACTCTTTTTCTGTGCCTGTCCTCCTCTCTTCCTATTTCTCCCATCTTTCCTGTCACTTTTTATTACTCTTCTTTCCATTTCAGGTGGCTTTACATTGAGTGACAAGCCTAATGGTTTCCTGTATGCCAGGAAACTATTTACAATGCTGGGTGGTAACCATATAACCAAACCATACGTGTTCCCTACGTGTCAACAAGTGGGTTGGCGGAGGGTTAGTGCCCCTCCCTGTAAAACAACTAACTCAAAGACACACAGCCACCCCTTAAGGGATTATGGGATCTGGCTATATATAGATAGATAGACAGATAGATCATTACAATTGTACTTTCCACCCAAGCACTTTGTAATACGAGAGTTTCTACACTGGCACAACAAACCATCACCAGTGGAACAACTGAGGCAGAAATGTACAAACCTTAGGCAAACTGTTTTATTGTCCGTGGCTGTACATGCGGCCTTCTAGACTAACTAAACTAGGACGGCCGCCATTATCTACAGAACTATCCACATCAAACATGACACAAGGAAGCGCCATTAGGGAGGAGGAGGAGGGGAAGACCGAGGATGGGAACTGAGAATGAGGGAGTGAAGGAAGGTTGGGGATTGTTCGGAGTGGCAGGGTAGACCTCAACACCTTTCCCCATGTGATTCATTCCCTCGTACACCTTCCTTATTCTCTTTACTACATCTTTATCTCTCTTATAACCTCTGTATTTCCATATAAAGATCTCAACACCTTTCTTCATGTGATTCATTCCCTTGTACACCTCAACACCTTTCTTCATGTGATTCATTCCCTCATACACCTTCCTTATGCTCTTTATTACACCTTTACCTCTCTTATAACCTCTGTATTTCTGTATAAAGCTCCTAAAACCTTTCTTCAAGTGATTTATTTTCTCATATACCTTCCTTTCTCTTTTAACCCCTCTATGAAGACCTTAAAACCTTTCTAAGTGTGATTTATTCCCTCTCTTACACCTTCCATCATCTCATAAGCTCTATATATCTGTTTAAAGACCTCAACACCTTTCTTCGTATGATTTATTTCCTCATACACCATCCATTCACTTGTAATTTCTGTATCTCTTTTAAAATCAATATGTCTTCCTTTCTTCTCCCTCATTTTGCATTTGAGAGGGAGGCCTTCACGTGGTGGCACCGATATAACCAGGCGGATCCACTGCCTGGTTATACAAACATCCCTCAACTCCCTCCCTATCCCCCAAAAGGCGTTCACATTTCAGTTGAACCTACTGCTACTACTGCTGATACTACTACTACCACCACCACTACTACTACTACTACTACTACTACTACTGCTACTACTACTACTTCTACTACTACTACTGCTACTACTACTACTACTGCTACTACCACTACACCTGGCTGTCTCTTGTATGTTTGTGTGTCTGTTTAATAGTGACAGTTTTTTTTTAGTAATATATGTGTGGATATTAATGTGTACAAGTAGTGGAGTAAATGTGGTTGTAGTAGTAGTAGTAGTAATAGTAGTATAGTAGAAGTAGTACAGTAATATCATACCAGTAGCAGCACCAGCAGCAGCAGTAGTAGTAGCAGTAGTAGTAGCAGTAGTAGTAGCAGTAGTAGTAGTAGTAGTAGTAGTAGTAGCAGCAGTAGTGGCAGCAGTTGCATCCCCAGGTTCCTCTGTACATGAACACAGTGGACTGCAGACTGAATTTACCCTTCTTGTGCAGTCCACCATCTTCCTTTGGGGAGATAAGGAGAGAAGTGAGAGACGTTTATATAACCAAGCAGTGGCGTCACCCACTCCATATCAGTGCCACCACATGAAGGCATCCCTCGCGGTGTAACAGAGACCGAATCACTAAAGAGGAGGCGTTGAGGAAGCCCCAGAACCACTCAGAGTGAAGGTCAGGCGATGCCAGGAGACAGGAAAAGGAAAGAACTTGATTTATACACAGAACAACGAAATGCAACGACGCCGGAAGATTGACTCCCAGCTGCTGCACTTGACAATAAGGCTGATACTCGCATGGGGTAACAATGCTCCCTAACACCTCTCCCTTGCTGATTTATCCCCCCCAAAAGTACCCATGAATCCCCTCTTCGCTTTTTATGTTGCATGAACAACACACAATGCAGTAACGGAGCAGAATCGGAAATAAACCGGTAAGGAAGAGGCTCCCTAACACCTCTTCCTTAGCGATTTATCCCCCAAAACCACCCATGAATCCCCTCTTTGCTTCTTATATCGACTGCATGACCAACACACAAAATGCAGTAACGGAGAAGAATCGGAAATAAACCGATAAGGAAGAGGCTCCCTAACATCTCTTCCTTAGTGATTTATCCCCTAAAACCACCCATGAATCCCCTCCTTGCTTCTTATATTGCATGAACAACACAGAAAAGAGTAACGGAGCACAATCGGAAATAAACCTTCAAGGGAGAGGTGTTTGCGAGCTTCCTAACCGCACCCGAATACCAGCCTAGGCCTTAAAAAACTAGCTAATTTACAGCGGTTTGGTATAAGTCGACCTCTTGCTTGTCTTCCGTTCTTGCCGGGAGCAGAACGGGCGTAAACAAGAGGACCTGATGGCACGTAGGCTTGGCTGCTGACTGACTGACTGGCCGGGTGTACGATCCTTGAGAGGCAAGATGGATTTGGCAACGGCATTCCAAAACTCTTCCAAAAACAGTAGTCGGGCTTCCAAAATGGCTTCCAGTCTTCCAAAATAGCTTCCAGTCTTCCAAAATGGCTTCCAGTCTTCCAAAATAGCTTCCAGTCTTCCAAAATAGCTTCCAGTCTTCCAAAATAGCTTCCAGTCTTCCAAAATGGCTTCCAGTCTTCCAAAATGGCTTCCAGTCTTCCAAAATAGCTTCCAGTCTTCCAAAATAGCATCCAGACTTCATAAATGGTTTCCAGTCTCCCAAAATGGCATCCAAAGTCTTCCAGATATTCTAAACTCCTCTAAAAGTGATATTCCAAACTCTTCAAAAAATGATATTCAAAGTATTCCCCAAACCACATGGGAAAAAAACAATAAATAAAATAAACTATACTACAAAATCAAACTATGTGACTGAGAGAGATATTTGAGAACTTCATCCCAAAATATCTTCAAAAAAATCACATCAAGGCAAAAAATAAATAAATAAATAAAAATCAGTACAATTTTCAGTTTCCTCTCTTTTCATATATATATTTTTGAAGTGAGATTTACTTAGCAAAAGCATTCAGATTTGCAAAAACCAAAGAGAGGGGGAAAAAATCATGACATTTTTAATTTTGACTGGACATTTTCAAACTCATTTTTAATTTTTACTGGACATTTTCAAACACATTTTAAATTTTTACTGGACATTTTCAAACATATTTTAAATTTTTACTGGACATTTTCAAACACATTTTAAATTTTCACTGGACATTTTCAAACACATTTTAAATTTTCACTGGACATTTTCAAACATATTTTAAATTTTTACTGGACATTTTCAAACATATTTTACATTTCTACTGGACATTTTCAAACATATTTTAAATTTTGACTGGACATTTTCAACCATTTTAAAATTTTACTGGACATTTTCAAACATATTTTAAATTTTGACTGGACATTTTCAAGTGCCATATGCTTTCTACACTTCTCATCTTGTGTTTTTCTCTTTAAATGGTTCAGAAAATAGCCCTGAATTATCATCCACTCACTTGATGTGGTGCTTTCTGTCTGTCTGTCTGTCTCTCTCTCTCTGGACAAAAATAAGTAACCCTGCACTGCCTCTCTCTCTCCTTCTGCCTCCCTCTCTCTCTCTCTCTGGACAAAATCAGTAACCCTTCACTCTGCCTGTCTCTCTCCTTCTCTCTCTCTCTGTCAGCCTGTATGTCTCTGTCTCTCTCTCTCCTTCCATCCACCACTTTCTCTGCGTGTGTGCCTCTCCCTTCTCTCTCTCTCTCTCTCTCTCAGTACCCCCTCGAGAAACTGTAACTGAAGCTGTTGTTATCGCCTGTGTTGTTTCAGGTAATCATCCACTCATTTGATGTAGTGTTCTCTGTCTGTATGTCTGTCTGTCTTTCACTCTCTCTCTCTCTCTCAGGCCACTCTGTACTCTCCTCTCTCTCCTATCCATTTCTCTCGCTCCATGTATGCCTCTCTCCTTCTTTTTTTCTCTCTCTCTCTCAGCTCACTCTGTACTCTCCACTCACTCTCCTATCCACGTCTTTCTCTGCGTGTGTGCCTCTCCCCTTTCTCTCTCTCTCTCTCTCTCTCTCTCAGTACCCCCTCGAGAAACTGTAACTGAAGCTGTTGTTATCGCCTGTGTTGTTTTCGGGCGTCAAGTTCTCCGGGATCGCCACATACGCACTCAATCATTATCCACTCACTTGATGTAGTGCTTTCTGTCTGTCTGTCTGTCTGCTGTCTCTCGCTTTCTCTCTAACTCTCTCTCTCTCAGCCCACTCTGTACCCTTCACTCTCTCAGTTTCCTTCCATCCACCACTTTCTCTGCGTGTGTGCCTCTCCCCTTTCTCTCTCTCTCTCTCTCTCTCTCTCAGTACCCCCTCGAGAAACTGTAACTGAAGCTGTTGTTGTCGCCTGTGTTGTTTTCGGGCGTCAAGTTCTCCGGGATCGCCACGTACGCTGCTGAGAACCCCTTCGTGTTGATAGTGTCATCCGAGCGAAACCTCACCAGCAGAGCATCATTTATCGAGACTATTTCCTGTGGTATCTGGAAAGGGAGAGAGTGAGAGAGGCGTGTTAGAGAGGGAAATTAGAGAGAGGTGTGTTAGAGAGACAAATTAGAGAGAGGTGTATCAGAGAGAGGATCTGGAACGGGAGAGAGTGAGAGAGGTGTGTTAGAGAGAGAAATTAGAGAGAGGGGTGTTAGAGAGAGAAATTAGAGAGAGGTGTGTTAGAGAGAGAAATTAGAGAGAGGTGTGTTAGAGAGAGAAATTAGAGAGAGGTGTGTTAGAGAGAGAAATTAGAGAGAGGTGTATTAGAGAGAGAAATTAGAGAGACGTGTGTTTGAGAGAGAAATTAGAGAGGTGTGTTAGAGATAGAAATTAGAGAGAGGTGTATTAGAGATAGAAATTAGAGAGAGGTGTATTAGAGATAGAAATTAGAGAGAGGTGTATTAGAGACAGAAACTAGAGAGAGGTGTATTAGAGATAGAAATTAGAGAGAGGTGTATTAGAGATAGAAATTACAGAGAGGTGTATTAGAGATAGAAATTACAGAGAGGTGTATTAGAGATAGAAATTAGAGAGGTGTATTAGAGAGAGAAATTAGAGAGAGGCGTATTAGAGACAGAAATTAGAGAGAGGTGTATTAGAGATAGAAATTAGAGAGAGGTGTATTAGAGAGAGGTATTAGAGAGAGATGTATTAGAGAGAGGTGTATTAGAGATAGAAATTAGAGAGAGGTGTATTAGAGAGGTGTGTTAGAGAGAGGTGTATTAGAGAGGTGTGTTAGAGAGAGGTGTATTAGAGAGGTGTGTTAGAGAGAGGTGTATTAGAGAGGTGTGTTAGAAAGAGGTATTAGAGACATGTATTAGAAAGACATAGTGTATTAGAGAGAGGTGTATTAGAGAGAGGTGTGTTAGAGAGAAACGTACTATATTAGAGAGAGGTGTATTAAATAGGTGTAATAGAGAGAGGTGTATGAAATTGGTGTATTAGAGAGAGGTGTATGAAATAGGTGTATTAGAGAGAGGTGTATAAAATTGGTGTAATAGAGAGAGGTGTATTAAGAGAGAGGTGTATAAAATAGGAGTATTAGAGAGGGTGTATTGAAAGAAGACCAGCTTATGTAATGACAATGATAATAATGATAATAATAATAATGATAATGACAATAATACCCAGTTATGTTGGTGCCACTGTGGGAATGATGATGGTTGTGGTGGTGCACTGGTGTACCCACGGGGGGCCTGGGGGGGACCTGAAACCCCCTCAGTCACACCCTTGGCCCCCTGTCTGAAATGTCAGGTTATTCAGTGGGAGCAATACTGTGGTGGCTGAGTGGTCAATGCTGCTGACTGCCAAGCTGCCAGCACCAGGGTTGGAATCCTGGTGTGGGCAGGTGGTGTCAGTGACCAGGTGTGCGTGCAGCCACTGTGGGTTGGTGGGTAAAATGAGTACTTAGTGTTACACCTAGGACAGGTAACGGTGGTGACCTGGATGATGTAGTGGCCTTGTATCTCAGGACATTGGGTGAAAGCTCCACCACAGGCTCAAAGGCCTATGTTACGGATATGACCACCACAACTAGGCACCTCATGCACTCTACCTCCACCCTCACCATTAACGTGTACACTGTGCTTCACTACAAAATAAAGCTTGACCACACTTCTGACCTGTGGAGGCTTTGACACACTACTGATGATGATGATGATGATTATGATGATGATGAAGATGATGACAATGATGATGATGATGGTTGATGATGATGATAATAATAATGATAATAATAATAATAATAATAATAATAACAATACTACTACTACTAATAATAATAATAACAACACTACTACTAATAATAATAACAATAAAAATCATACAAATAATAATAATAATAATAATAATAATAATAATAATAACTACAAAAACAACACTGACAGCCCCAAAACACAACACATACAACAACACCACCAAAAAACACCACTCCACCTGAACCCCAAATGTTCGTAAACTCACGGTGTTGCCGCAAAACTTTCCGTAGAGCGGCCCTGAGTCAGTGTAGCCGGAGAACACCTCCACGTAGTCGTAGCCGCAGTCGTGCTCGTCCTCCAGCTCAAACGTCAGGAAGGTGAGGTGGACATTTTCGCCGGGAGACGCTTGTATGATCCAGTCGCAGTCCTCCTTGTTGTCGTAATTCTGGTCTCCGTACTTGGCGTGGGAGTACATGTGCTTCACTGTACTGGTTGCCTTTAGCCCACCACCACACACTGTAGGGTACAAAATAGCTACAGTTAATACAGAATACAGAGTTAATACAGCCACAGTCTTTTGTAGATTTGATTACTGTATTTGGTGTGTGTTTAAATATGCTTGACTGTACTGGCCACTCTTCAATCACCACCACACACTGTAGGGTACAAAATAGCTACAGTTAATACAGAATACAGAGTTAACACAGCACAGGGAATACAGCCACAGCCTTCTACATTGCTGTAGTTTTTGTCACTGTATTTGGTGTGCGTGTTTAAATACGTTTGTATTAGTTGCCTTTAGATCACCACCACACACTGTAGGGTACAAAATAGCTACAGTTAATACAGAATACAGAGTTAATATAGCACAGGGAATACAGCCACAGCCTACTATGATGTTGTAGTTTTTGTTACTGTATTTGGTGTGTGTTTAAATATGCCTGACTGTATTAGTTGTTTGTATATCACCACACACTGCAGGATATAAAACATCTATTATACAGGATACAGATCTCCACTACACACTGCAATACAGATGTGTATATACAGTTCATACAGAAAGGAAATACAGAATGCAAATACACCTGTCTCTGTCTACTTTGATAATGGTGAAGGGAGAAATAGGCAGTAGTACTTGATGTGGTGCTGCCTATTTCTTCCTTCATCTTGTGTGTGTGTGTGTGTGTGTGTGTGTGTGTGTGTGTGTGTGTGTGTGTGTGTGTGTGTGTGTGTGTGTGTCTGCCCTCCTCTCTCCCTATATCTCACCATCATCCACTCACTTGATGTAGTGCTGCCTACTTCTTCCTTTTCCTTCATTATTATTATTTTGTGTGTGTGTGTGTGTGTCTGCCATCCTCTCTTCCTATTTCTCACCATCATCCACTCACTTGATGTAGTGCTGCCTACTTCTTCCTTCATCTTTATTATTGTTTTTGTGTCTGCCCTCCTCTCTTCCTATTTCTCACCATCATCCACTCACTTGATGTAGTGCTGCCTACTTCTTCCTTTCCCTTTATCATTCTTTTCTGTGCCTGTCCTCCTCTCTTCCTATTTCTCACCATCATCCACTCACTTGATGTAGTGCTGCCTACTTCTTCCTTCATCTTTATCATTCTTTTTCTGTGTCTGCCCTCCTCTCTTCCTATTTCTCACCATCATCCACTCACTTGATGTAGTGCTTCCTACTTCTTCCTTCATCTTTATCATTCTTTTTCTGTGTCTGCCCTCCTCTCATCCTATTTCTCACCATCATCCACTCACTTGATGTAGTGCTGCCTACTTCTTCCTTCATCTTTATCATTCTTTTTCTGTGTCTGCCCTCCTCTCATCCTATTTCTCACCATCATCCACTACATCCACTATTTATTACTTCTCCTTTCCTCTCCAGGTGGCTCTGAGTGACAAGCCTAATGATTTCCTGTACGCCAGGAAACCATTTACAATGCTGGGTGGTAACCATATAACCAAATACCAGGGTGATGTGGAGCCTGCTATGGTACCCCTGTTAACTGGGTGAAGAGACACACATGTGGCATCCATCCAGGAACCAAACATACACATTAATCCCAGCACCTCCCTGTGGTATAGTGCTGTCACCCACATGGGAACATAACCTCACTGCATGGGATGGTTGCTTGCATGTGGTTGATAGGTCTGCTTGGTCAGACAGATGAGGGTAGCACTATCTATCTATCTATTGCCAGACGCCATAATCTCATAAGAGGTGGCCACAAACAAATCACCTCCACATCGCCCTGTCCCCCACCATTTTACCGCACAACAACAACAACTACAACAACAACAACTACAACCACAACAACAACAACCACAACAACAACACCACCACCACCACCAACAACAACACCACCACCACCACCAACAACAACAACCACAACAACTACACCACCACCACCACCACCAACCACAACAACTACAACCACCACAACAAAAGCGTACCAACATTTTCCGCACAATCGGTACCTGTGGTGTGCCTGGCCCTGAAGCCCTTCCTCTGCACGGACGAGTCGCTCTTGAACACCATAAACATCTGGTTGTTGAAGGCCACGATGGGGTGCGGCACCTTGGCCCCGCAGTACCGCCCCAGGAACCCCGCGTCGGACGTGGTGCCGTCGTACAGGGCTATGTGGTCGTACGTGCACTCCTGGTGGGGCTCCATCTCAAACTCGTCAAACACCTGTGAAGGAAAACAAAGGTCAGATATGTGGGGGGGAAAAAAAAAAAAAAAAAGGTGAAAGAAAATGAAGGTCAGATATGTGCACAAAACACACACACACACACACACACACACACACACACACACACACCTGTGAAAGAAAATGAAGGTCATATATGTGCAAAAAAAAAAGTGTGTGTGTGTGTGTGTGTGTGTGTGTGTGTGTGTGTGTGTGTGTGTGTGTGTCTCTCTCTCTTTCCCACACACACACACACACACACACACACACACACACACACACACACACACACACACACACCTGTGAAAGAAAATGAAGGTCATATATGTGCAAAAAAGTGTGTGTGTGTGTGTGTGTGTGTGTGTGTGTGTGTGTGTGTGTCTCTGTCTCTCACACACACACACACACACACACACACACACACACACACACACACACACACACACACCTGTGAAAGAAAATGAAGGTCATATATGTGCAAAAAAAAAAGTGTGTGTGTGTGTGTGTGTGTGTGTGTGTGTGTGTGTGTCTCTCAGTCTCTGTGCCACACACACACACACACACACACACACACACACACACACACACACACACACACACACACCTGAAAGAAAATGAAGGTCATATATGTGCAAAAAAAAAACATCTTCCCACACACACACACACACACACACACACACACACACACACACACACACACACACACACACCTGTGAAAGAAAATGAAGGTCATATATGTGCAAAAAAATAAAGTGTGTGTGTGTGTGTGTGTGTGTGTGTGTGTCTCTCTTTCCCACACACACACACACACACACACACACACATGGAGGTAATATATACACAAAATACAGCTAAAACTTGCCACACAAAAAAACAGGTTAAACTTGTCATACGCCTGCTAAGCAAACGGGAGACTTTATATGGAAGTAATGTAGTTTGGTTTTTATCTCAATGCTAAGGGGTCTTTGTATGCAGCATGTGTTAGGAGTGTGATGCTGTATGGTAGTGAGACCTGGGCAGTAAAGAAAGAGGATATTCACAGGCTCAGACGTACAGAAATGACAATGATTAGGTGGATGTGCGGTGCGTCTCTGAGTGCGAGGCCTGGGGGGGCTGGGTTTACGATGGAAGAGTTGAGAGGAAGGATGGGACTGGAGTGTATTGGTGTTGTGATGAGGAGGGGTAGATTGAGATGGTTTGGGAGGAAGGATGGGACTGGAGTGTATTGGTGTTGTGATGAGGAGGGGTAGATTGAGATGGTTTGGGAGGAAGGATGGGACTGGAGTGTATTGGTGTTGTGATGAGGAGGGGTAGATTGAGATGGTTTGGGAGGAAGGATGGGACTGGAGTGTATTGGTGTTGTAATGAGGAGGGGTAGACTGAGATGGTTTGGGAGGAAGGATGGGACTGGAGTGTATTGGTGTTGTGATGAGGAGGGGTAGATTGAGATGGTTTGGGAGGAAGGATGGGACTGGAGTGTATTGGTGTTGTGATGAGGAGGGGTAGATTGAGATGGTTTGGGAGGAAGGATGGGACTGGAGTGTATTGGTGTTGTGATGAGGAGGGGTAGACTGAGATGGTTTGGGAGGAAGGATGGGACTGGAGTGTATTGGTGTTGTAATGAGGAGGGGTAGACTGAGATGGTTTGGGAGGAAGGATGGGACTGGAGTGTATTGGTGTTGTGATGAGGAGGGGTAGACTGAGATGGTTTGGGAGGAAGGATGGGACTGGAGTGTATTGGTGTTGTGATGAGGAGGGGTAGACTGAGATGGTTTGGGAGGAAGGATGGGACTGGAGTGTACTGGTGTTGTGATGAGGAGGGGTAGACTGAGATGGTTTGGGCATGTGGAAAGGATGGAGGATGACAAGTGGGTGCAGAATTTGAGAAAAATTAACACTGGGGGCGGCACTGCAAGAGGCAGACTGAAAAAGACCTGGGATGAGGTCAGAGAGTGCGACCTCAGCGATAAGGAACTGAGTAGGAAGGCTGGCAGAGATCAAGCAGTGTGGAGAGCTACCATTAGGTGATTAAGGCCAATGTACAAAAGCATCTTGGAGCTTTTATGACACTGCAACCTGCCAGTTTGATTGTACGTGCCTGGGAGTGTCGATACAAGGACCCACCAGCTTAATCCTATGTCCAGGGGTTGTGGTAAACTGCCACACACAGTCCTTGCGGCTCGGGTAGTAATCGGGATAGTTTGGGCTGAAAATCTCCCCGACGGGCGACGTAATCTCGTGTTTGCAGCCGCCCTCCTTGCAGTCGTGGCCGTTTTCGTGCAAGGTGAAGCCATTGGAGCACGAACACACGTACGACCCGATGGTGTTCTTGCACACGTGTTGGCAGCCTCCGTTGTCAATCGCACACTCGTCTTTGTCTGTGGGAACGACAAATATTAACCTCTGTTCACACTAACTTGGCCTAAAATTGACAACATGTTCAAGGAAAGGGTGAACTATGAACAAGGAAATGGTGAACAATGAACATATCTGTGTCTATCAATCTGTCTGTCTATCTATCTATCTATCTACCGCCAGATGCCTTAATCCCATATGGGGTGGCGACAAACAAATCACCTCCATGTCGCCCTGTTCCCCAACCTAAAACTGCCATCCCTCCATCTTACCCTTGTCTTTAACTTGCCCTAAAATTGCCATCTATCCTCTGTTCACTTTAACTTGCCCTAAAATTGCCATCTCTCCATCTTGCCCTTCTCTGTGTGTTCAAGGGAATGGTGAACGTTGAACATGTCTTTGGGTACGAGACGATATACTCTGTTCACTCTAACTTGGCCTAAAATTGCCATATCTCCTCTGCTCACTTCAACTTGGCCTAAAATTGCCATCCCTCCATTTTGAAAGCTGCCCCATAACAGTTAATATTTAAAAATTATTCCAGTTGTGATTCAAACCAGTAAAAATATTGATAAATAGATGTATAAGGAATTCTCTATCTATCTATTGCCAGACGCCTTAATCCCATAAGGGGTGGCCACAAACAAATGGCCTCCATGTTGCCCTGTCCCCTGTCATTTCACTGCCCTGCTCCCAGCTCACACCCCTCTCTCTCATATACCTCTCCACTCCATCCCTCCATCTCATCCTTGGCCTCCCCCTCCCTCTCCTCCCCTCCACCTCACTCACATACACTCTCCTCGTCAGTCTCTCACTCTCCATCCTCTCCAGATGGCCAAACCACCTCAGTGTGTTTCTCCTAACGCTTCCTATCACATCCACACCACACCACAACGCTCCTTCACTTTTTGTCAGTCTGTCTCTCCATGTAACTCCACATGCACCTCACTCACATACACTCTCCTCCTCAGTCTCTCACTCTCCATCCTCGCCACGTGACCAAACCACCTCAGTGTGTTTCTCCTAACGCTTCCTATCACATCCACAATAATAGAAAAGCAACACATAATTCCTTCCTACAGTTAGATGCAAAAAATCTATCGGATCGTACCTGTGAAGAAGACAGCCGCAAACCCGCTCTTTTGGACAGAGTTATCGGAGTTGAATTCTATGCGCAGACTGTTGCCCTCGGAGGTGATGACGGAGGGCAGACGCTGGCCGCAGAACACCCCATGCTTCCTCATCTCCGTCACCCCCAGCTTGCTGCGGATGTCCACACTGTCGTACTCACAGTCTTGCTGGGGACACACGCACAGGGGTGAGGCTATGACTGGCTGGGTTAGGCTGGGTTAGGCTGGGTTAAGTGAGGTTTGGTTGGGCTAGGTTAGGCTGCGTTAGGTGAGGTTAGTTAGGCTGGGTTAGGTTAGATTAGGTTAGGCTGGGTTAGGTTAGGTTAGGTTAGGCTGGGTTAGGTGAGGTTTGGATAGGCTGGGTTAGGTTGGGTTAGGTGAGGTTGGTTAGGCTATGTTAGGTTAAGCTAGGAGAAAGAGAGATATGAATGAGGTTTAAATCAGTTACGTTAGATTAGGTTAGGTTAGGTTACATATAAAGGAAGACTTTTTATTCTGGTGAAGTGTGTGTAGTGTGTAAGTGTAAGTGTGTATGTAGTGTGTAATTTTTTTTATGCAAGGAAGAAGGAACCAAGGGCCAGGAGCCTCTAAGATCATTCCCTCCAAGAAGAAACAAATACAAGATAACAGTGAGCCAAATTCAAGATCCATTCATCTCGAGATGCCTGGACACACTGCGTTTGAAAGACTGGAGATCATAGGCAGTAGGAAATACAGACAGTGGGAGACAGTTCCAGAGCTGACCTGTTGCATAAATGAAGGACTGGGAGTAACGGTTAACTCTTGCATTAGAGAGTTGGACAGAAAAGGGATGAGAGTTTGTTGCTAGACGGGTGCTACGCGCCCGTCATAGAGGTGGAGGGATGCAAGCAGACAGTTCAGAGGAGCAGTAGGTGTATGAAGCATATGTTTAAGTGTGTAAGTGTATGTAGTGTGCAAGTGTGTTGTAAGTGTATGTAGTGTGCAAGTGTGTAAGTGTATGTAGTGTGTAAGTGTATGTAGTGTGTAAGTGTATATAAATAATAAAAAATAATTTGGCTTTACGCCAGGTATCCCCGAAAGGCTAAGGCGTTGCCCCTGGGTGGAGGACTTTTGGATTGGAGCGTGTGGCATTTTATGACCGGATGCCCTTCCTGATGTCTACCAATGACCCTTGGGTGGATTCGATCCTCCTACCCTTCGGTCAGAACGAAGCGCTCTAACCCACTGAGCCACGGCTGCTACATGTAGAGTGCAAGTGTATGAACTGTGTATGTAGTGTGTAAGCATGTGTCTTGAATGATGAGTGAATGAGTAGCAGGAACATTAGTACAAACAGACACAGTAAATTAAGTACAATATTAGTACAGCATTACAAAGACAGGCAGTAAAAGCAATAGTGTACAAGGGCAATTCAGTTCAAATTTTCAAATCCAAAACTCCGATTTAAAAAAAAATTCAATTTCCAAATCCGTTTTTCATGCATAGGGGAAGTACTGATATCAAGTGCGTGGATTTGTCAGGAGTTATGTATTGCAGAAGAAGACAGTAAGGTGTAATAAGCCAAATAAATCACTTAGGAAAAGGTGTTAGGGGGCATACATAATTGACAAGAATATAAGCGAAGGTTTTTCACCATTTAATATCTATCTGTCTGTCTATCTATCTATATAACTATCTGTCTGTCTATTTATCTATCTATCTATAACCAGATGCCTTAATCCTGTAAGGGGTGGCCACAAACAAATCGCCTCCATGTCGCCCTGTCCCCTGCCATTTCACTGCCCTACCCCCAGCTTATACCCCCCTCTCTCATATACCTCTCCACTCCATCCCACCATCTCATCCTCAGCCTCCTCCTCCCTCTCCTCTTCTCCACCTCACTCATATACACTCTTCTAGTTAGTCTCTCACTCTCCATTCCTCCATCTCATCCTCAGTCGCCTCCTCCCTCTTCCCTTCTCCACCTCACTCACATACACTCTTCTAGTTAGTCTCTCACTCTTCATCCCTCCATCTCATCCTCAGCCTCCCCCTCCCTCTCCCCCTCTACAACTCACTCACATACACTCTTCTAGTTAGTCTCTCACTCTCCATCCTCTCCACATGGCCAAACCACCTCAATGTATTTCTCCTAACGCTACCTATCACATCATATAACACCCATAACACCTTGCCTGTATTATCAGGTAAGAAAGCTCCTTAACACCTCTTCCTTAGTGATTTATTTTTGGATATGGCTGGTTAATATCCTTTTGTATGTTATTTATGCAGAGTATGGTAGTGTCTGAAAGATTTATATAACAAAGAATAGGACAGTAAGGTGTCTATCTATCTATCTATTGCCAGACGCCATAATCCCGTAAGGGGTGGCCATTTGACTCTGAGTTATTTGTTTTACGGGGAGGGGCACTAACCCTCCACCAACCCACTTGTTGACACGTAGGGAGCACGTATGGTTTGGTTATATGGTTACCACCCAGCGTTGTAAATGGTTTCCTGGCTTACAGGAAACCATTTGGCTTGTCACTCAATGTAAAGCCACCTGTAAAGGAAAGAAAAGCAATAAGAAGTGACAGGAAAGATGGGAGAAATAGGAAGAGAGGAGGGTAATAAGCAAAATAAATCACTTAGGAAGATGTGTTACTACCCCAGCCACTTACATTGTTGCCCTCCAGGTCGAAGTGGGTGAAGTTGAGTGTGATGCGGTACTGCGGCGGGGCGATGATCTCCCAAATGCAGTTCTTGTTGACGGGGTAGAAGTCAGGGAAGGAGGGGGAGGTGATGGTTCCATTAGGTTCCTCAATCTTGCCCCCACACGCATCTGTAAGTGTAAACGGGGTGTAAATTGGGTGTAAATAAATGTGGGTGGGTGTTAACAAGGTGTAAATTGGGTGTAAATAGACGTGGGTGGATGTAAACAAGGTGTAAGTGGGTGTAAGCAGAGGTGGATGGGTGTAGACAGAAGACTGCTAATATCATCATCATCATCATCCAATTCTGTGTTGCCTCATGAGAAGCGTAGGAGCCCGGGGCTAGGCAAGTTGGTCCTGACATTTAAGATGAGAGTGACCAGCCTCACTTATCCCTGGGTGGCATTACATGAGCAATAAACCCCAACCACCCCTTGGATATAAACCTTCACCGGCTCAATCCGATTGCAGCGCCGTAATTACCCACTAAACCACCAGGCGCCATAATTTGGTTATATGGTTACCACCCAGCGTAGTAAATGGTTTCCTGGTGTACAGGAAACCATTTGGCTAGTCACTCAGTGTAGAGTCACCCACAGGCAGAAGGAAGAGGAAAGAATGAAGGAAAGAAAGACAGAAGAGGGAGTGTAAAGTCACCCACAGGCAGAAGGAAGAGGAAAGAATGAAGGAAAGAAAGACAGAAGAGGGAGTGTAAAGTCACCCACAGGCAGAAGGAAGAGGAAAGAATGAAGGAAAGAAAGACAGAAGAGGATGGAAGGAAGGAAGAGACACTGGCTTGAAAGAATAAATAAAGGAAGGAAGGGGAAACTGGCAGCATTTGGTTTTTAAATTTTACCGCCACACACTTCTGTAAACGTAAACAGAGTGTAAAAAAAGGGTGTAAATGAGGGTGTAAATAAACGGTGGGTGTAAACAGATGAAGTAGATTGAGATAGATGCAAACAGGGAATGTAAACAGAGGTAGATATAAAAACGAGACAAACAGGGGTACAGGATTATAAACAAAGGCTGTACATCGGATATAAACAGAGGGTGAATCAGCTGAGCCACGATGTAAACAGAAAAATAATGTAATGAGTTTGAAAAAAAAAAAAATGCACAGGAAGGAAAAGCATGTTAGTTCTGTCTGTTTATTATTATTATTATTATTATTATTATTACTGCCACATGCACCCGAGGAAATAATGACTGTAAAGGATAGCTTGTTAATAGAACTTCAAAAGAACTCTCTCTCTCTCCCTCTCTCTCTCTTTCTTCTTCTCTTTTGTCTCTCTCTCTCTTTCTTTCTTTCTTCCATTTCTTTTCCTCATAATTTCTCAACCACTTTTTCTTCTCTCTCTCTCTCTCTTCCTTCTCTTTCATCTCTCTCTCTTTCTTCCATATCTTTTCCTATTTCTCAAGCACTTTTTCTTCCACCAATCCTCCCCTCTCTCTCTCTCTCTCTCGTCTTCATCTTCTTCTTCATCTCTCTCTCTCTCTCTTCTTCTTCATCTCTCTCTCTTCTTCTTCATCATCATCATCATCTCTCTTTCCTTCTGTCTGTCTGTCTGTCTCTCTTCTTCTTCATCATCATCATCATCTCTCTTTCCTTCTGTCTGTCTGTCTGTCTCTCTTCTTCTTCATCATCTCTTTCCTTCTGTCTGTCTGTCTGTCTCTCTTCTTCTTCATCATCTCTTTCCTTCTGTCTGTCTGTCTGTCTGTCTGTCTCTCTCTCTCTCACCTACCTTCGCACCGCTTGCCGTCAGAGTGTAATTCGTACCCAATTTTACACCTGCATTCATACCCTCCGAGCTGGTTGATGCAGTTGTGTTCGCAGCCGTGGTCGGGACTGGAGCACTCGTCGTATTCTGCCGGCAGGAAAAAATAAGAAGGATTATGACTTTTAGGGGGTATTAGGGAGAAATAGGATAGATAGATTGATAGATGCATATGCACATACATACACATACATATACATACACACATGCACACAGGTAGTATTGATTCTGGAAGGAAAAAATAAGAAGGATTATGACTTTTAGGGAGTATTAGGGAGAAATACGATAGATAGACTGATAGATACACATACACATACATATACATACACATACATATACATACACACACATACACACGTAATATTGATGCCGGTAGGAAAAAATAAGAAGGATTATGACTTTTAGGGAGTATTAGGGAGAAACAGGATAGACAGATTGATAGATACACATACACATACATAAACAGGCATATATATACACACACACACACACACACACACACACACGTAATATTGACGCTGGTAGGAAATAATAAGGATTATGACTTTTAGGGAGTATTAGGAAGAAAAAGGAGACAGACTGATAGATTCACATACACATACACAAACACACACACACACACTACCTTTCAAGAACGTGGCAGAGAATCCGGCTTTCTGCACGGATCCATCGGTGACAAACTTTACGTGCATCTTGTTTTACTTTTCAGCAAACTAAAACATAAAAAAACACACAGATAAGCACCCACACACACCAGAAAAACACCCCACCTCTCAAGAATGTAGCAGGGAATCCGGCTTTCTGAACGGATCCATCTGTGACGAACTAAACACAGAATTTTAAAACGCAAACGAGTACCGTACATTAAAAAAAAACACACAGAAACACACCCACACACACCAGAAAAACACCCCACCTTTCAAGAACGTGGCAGAGAACCCGGCCTTCTGCACGGATCCGTCTGTAACAAATTTAACTCGCATTTTGTTTGATGCCGACTTGATATCCTCGGGTCGCTTATAGCCACAGAAGACCCCGATCAGCGTAGAGTTGTCTTGGTGGCCGTCGCGGATGTCTAGATAGTCGTACACGCAGTCGTCGTGGTTCTCAATCTGCGGAGAGGTGTGGAGGGTGAGTGGAGGGGTGTGGAGGGTGAGTGGAGGGGTGTGGAGGGTGAGTGGAGGGGTGTGGAGGGTGAGTGGAGAGGTGTGGAGGGTGAGTGGAGGGGTGTGGAGGGTGAGTGGAGGGGTGTGGAGGGTGAGTGAAGGGGTGTGGAGGGTGAGTGGAGGGGTGTGGAGGGTGAGTGGAGGGGTGTGGAGGGTGAGTGGAGGGGTGTGGAGGGTGAGTGGAAGGGTGTGGAGGGTGAGTGGAGGGGTGTGGAAGGTGAGTGAAGGGGTGTGGAGGGTGAGAGGGAGGGATGTGGAGAGGTGTACTGAAGACCGGGGAGAGTGTGAAGAGGATTGGAGGGGTGTTGTGGGATGTGGAGGGGTGTGGAGAGGATTGGAAGGGTGTGGAGAGGATTGGAGGGGTGTTGTGGGATATGGAGGGGTATGGAGAGGATTGGAAGGGTGTGGAGAGGTGTGCTGAGGACTGGAGAGAGTGTGAGGAGGATTTGAGGGGTGTGGAGGGATGTGAAGAGTGAGAGGATGTCTAGATAGTCGTACACGGAGTCGTCGTGGTTCTCAATCTGCGGAGAGGTGTGGAGGGTGAGTGGAGGGGTGTGGAGGGCTGTGGTGGGACGTGGTGAGAGGGAGTCTGTGGAGAAGACTGGAGAGGATGTGGAGGGGTGTGTAGGGATGTGGAGACGGTGTGGAGAGTTAGTGGAAGGGTGTAGAGGTGAGTGGAGGGGTGTGGAGGGTGAGAGGGAGTCTGTGGAGGGGTGTGGAGGGATGTGGAAGGGTGTGGAGGGATGTGGAGAGGCAGAAGATGTATGGATGGTGCAATGTGGAAGAAAGTGGAGATGACAGAAAATGGGAGGAGGAGGAGGAGGAGGAGGAGGAGGTGGAGGTGGTGGTGGTAGTAGTAGTAGTAGTAGTAGTAGTAGTAGTAGTAGTAGTAGTAGTGGTGGTGCTTAAAGTTTCTCCTGCAGTCCACCATCGTCCCTTCGGGGGATAGGGAGGGTGTTGAAGATAGATAGACAGATACTCTAGATAGATAAATACATGCATACATAGATACACAGATAGATAGATAGATAGATGGATAGGGAGGGAGTTGAGGGACGTGTGTATAGCCAGGCAGTGGATCCGCCTGGTTATATCAGTGCCACCACGTGAAGGCCTCCCTCTCTCTCTCTCATCTCTCCAGTCTCTCTCCCTTCCTTCCTCCCTCCCTCCCTCTCTCTTTATTTCCATTCTCACCTCCTTTCTCTCTCTCTCTCTCTCTCTCTCTCCCTTCTTTCCTCCCTCCCTCTCTCTCTATTTCCATTCTCATCTCCTTCTCTCTCTCTCTCTCTCTCTCCCTGATTTGCTCCAATTCATTCTTTTCTTGCAAATGCCTCCATCACTCTTCCTGTCACTCTCTCTTTCTCTCTCTCTCTCTCTCTCTCTCTCTCACACACACACACACAAACACACACACACACACACACACTTTTTTCTTCAATAATAACTCTCTCTCTCTCTCTCTCTCTCTCACACACACATACACACACTTTTTTCTTCAATAATAACTCTCTCTCTCTCTCTCTCTCAGATACCCCAAACAAAATGCTACAGTTACTTAGCTGAGATAGGAATGAATCTCCTTGGTTACTAGTCAAATCAGTCATATATATGTGAATGAGAGAGAGAGAGAGAGAGAGAGAGAGAGAGAGAGAGAGAGAGAGAGTTATTATTAAAAAGTGTGTGTGTGTGTGTGTGTGTGTGTACATATCAAATACAGAGCGTCAGTGCCAAACACACTCCTCGCCTGTGTATGCTTCTGTGTGTACATGTGTGCGTATACTTCTCCATGTGTATGTATGAGTGTGTAGGTGTGTGTACATTTCACCTCAAAGGGATGGAACCTCTGTGCACCCTGGCAATGTGTGTACGTGTCTGTTTAAATACTTCTGTGTGTGTATGTATGTGTGTGTGTATGCTTTTGTGTGTACGTAGGAGTATGTACGTCCCACTTCAAAGGAATGGAATCTCAATGCAACCTGGTACTGTGTGTGTGTGTGTGTGTGTGTGTGTGTGTGTGTGTGTGTGTGTATGTATGCATGTATGTGTGTGTGTGTGTATGTATGTGTGTGTGTGTGTGTGTGTGTGTGTGTGTGTGTGTGTGTGTGTGTGTGTACGTATATGCTTCTGTGTGGGCATGTATGTGTAGGTATGTGTATGCTTCTGTATGCGTAGGCTATGTAGTGTGTGCACGCTTGTGTGTGTACATAGGTGTATGTACGTCTTCAATACACCCTGGTAATGTGTGTATGTGTGTGTTTAAATACTTCTGTGTGTGTATGTATGTGTATGCTTTTCTGTGTACATGTGTGTTTAAATACTTGTGTGTGTATGTATGTGTATGCATTTCTGTGTACGTGTGCATTTAAATACCTCTGTGTGTGTACGTATGTGTGTGTATACTTTTCCATGTGTACGTAAGTGTGTGTACGTCTCACCTCAATGGAATGGAATCTCAATGCATCCTGGTAATGTGCGTATGTGTGTTTAATTACTTGTGTGTGTAAGTATGTGTGTGTACGTTTCTGTGTGTACGTAGGTGTATGTGCGTCTTTAATACACCTTGGTAATGTGTATATGTGTGTGTTTAATTATTTGTGTGTGTACGTTTCCGTGTGTACGTTTCTGTGTGTACGTTTCCGTGTGTACGTTTCTGTGTGTACGTTTCCGTGTGTACGTTTCTGTGTGTACGTTTCCGTGTGTACGTTTCTGTGTGTACGTTTCCGTGTGTACGTTTCCGTGTGTACGTTTCTGTGTGTACGTTTCCGTGTGTACGTTTCTGTGTGTACGTCATACCTCAAAGGAATGAAATCGCAGTGCCACCTGGTAACCGTCTGGCACAGTAATCCGCCACACACACTCCTTGTTGGGCCGGTAATCGTCAGGGTAATTGGGACTCTCTAAATGACCTTGTTCCATCGTTAACTCCCCTCCACACACAGCTGAGGCGATAATAACGACATTAATAACACTAACAGAACCAACAACATCACCAATATGAATGCTAATACCAGTACTAATAACAGCACCAACATCAACAGTAATAATAATAATAATTCATTTTCATTCATTGCCAGACGCCATGTATCCCAGACGGGGTGGCCAAGGGCTTAGAGTTAACTGTTTTACAGGGAGGGGCACTAATCCTCCACCAACCCCACTTGACACGTATAATAATAATAATAATAATAATAATATACATGAACACTGTAAAATTCTCCAAGGCCCATTTTGGTCAGTCAGCCTCGTGCCAGTCATTGTCCACCAGAAGCCAGGCTATAAAGGCATCTTGAGGTGAAGGTGATCTTATGCAGGTCACCTTAGGTCATCACAGTCTATAAGTCCACCAAGTGTGCTGGACTTATAGACTGTGATGACCTTCATGGAATATCAGCTGACATCCAGAATATTCGTAAAGGTTCCAATTGTTGACCCTAAGTGATCTCAGAGAATAATCCAGCGACTGGAACCATAC
>NC_136956.1:1118474-1120974 GCF_032717465.1 Coenobita brevimanus
TACTACTATTGTTACTACTACTACTACTACTACTATTACCACCACCACCACCACTACTACTACTACTACCAACATCAAACTAATATAACTACCACCATCTCCATTCTTGCCTACCACAACTACCACAACTACCACAGAGGCTCCTATGACCCACTCTCAGCTGAATAAAATCGTCAGAGAGAGAGAGAGAGAGAGAGACTAAAATAAAGCTACACCTCTGCTACAACTGACCCAAATCATCCCGACTTTCAAATTACCCTCGAAATTGACAAAACATACACGGAAAGCCGAACAAAAATCTTAAAGTAAAAAAAAAACATGAGGCGATCCGTTGCAAATTTTCCAAACCGTTGACAGTTCAAAATTCGAATTCAAACAGCCAGCGGAAGTTAACCGTCGCGCCTCCCGTATTAATTAGAATTCGAAATCAATCGCGCGGAATTCAAACTTACCCGTCGCTCTCCATTTCCTCGTATTTTCACGCAATTGACTCCCAGCGTTTAAATAAATACATAGGCGACCGTTACGCAGGGGTTTAAACTGATTAGATCCTCGTGGTAGTGGTGGTGGTGGTAGTGGTGGCGGTAGTGGTGGTGGTGGTGGTAGTGATGATGGTGGTGGTGGTGGTAGTGATGATGGTGGTGGTGGTAGTGGTGGTGGTAGTGGTGGTGGTGGTGGTGGTGGTAGTGATGATGGTGGTGGTGGTAGTAGTAGTGGTCGTGGTGGTGGTTGTAGTAGTAGTAGTGGTGGTAGTGATGGTGGTGGTGATGGTAGTAGTAGTAGGAGTAGTAGTAGCAATAGTAGTAGTAGAAGTAGTAGTAGTATTGTAATAGTAGTAGTAGTAGTAGTAGTAGTAGTAGTAATAGTAGTAGCAGTAGTGGGAGCTGAATTTATAAACTCTCCTAAACCCGTATTCTCGTAGGATTAGAAGGCTCCTTAACACCTCTTCCTTAGCGATTTATTTTTGGATATGGCTGGTTAATATCCTTTTGTACGTTATTTATGCAGAGTATGGCGATACTGGAAGGATTTATGTAACACAGAGAAGGAGAATATGGTGTATTATGCAAAAGAAATCGCTTAGGAAAAGTTGTTAGGGAACTTCCTTAAGAATAAGGGCCCTAGGCTTGAGAGAGAGAGAGAGAGAGAGAGAGAGAGAGAGAGAGAGAGAGAACCTGCAGACTCAATGATGGTAAAAACAGACTTAGATTATTTGTGAATACCGCCTAAACAGTTACAAATATCTAAAAATAATAATAATAATAATAATCAAGATCAATATCAGTGTCAAAATTCAAAAAAATAAAAGGAATAGGCGATGTGGGTGTACGTTGGGAGCAGGGCAAGGAGATGACGGGGGACAGGGCGACGTGGAGGCGATTTGTCTGTGGCCACCCCGTACGGGACTGAGGCGTCTGACAAATAGATAGATAAGCTGTGTGAATTTCTCGATGGGAAAAATAAGCTTAGAGTGTTCGTAATAGGAGGTAATTACGTGGATTTGTCGATGGTAATAATAAGCTTAGTTTGTAAATACGAGACGCCCAGCTGATCCAATGTAAACAAAGGCCAGCCAATCAGGTCGCGAGTCTGCCACGACGCCTCAGGTTGCCATGGTTACCGGGGGAGTCGCCAGCCAATCAGAGGCCGCCCCGATTTTTTTCAAACTTCTTTCCCCCTACAAAACAAACTCTTGGCGTAACTATTAATTTTTTTCTTTCCCAGGACGCGGGAACTGCAGGATCAATGAGGAAATACCCTCCTGCGATTAATATAATGTGTTAATTTAATATATACGCCGCGAAAAAGAATTACGGAGGAAAATGATAAGTTTTACGTAGGGAAGTTATGAAAAAATGAATACTCTCTAATTACACTCCCACGAAACGCTACAAAATGCTTCAAAATGCTACATAACGCTACGTAATGCTACAAAACGCTACCTAATGCTACACAACGCTACAAATGCTACCATCATCATCGCCATCATCATCACCACCACCATCACCATCATCCTCATCACCATCATCATCATCATCATCAACACCACCATCATCCTCATCACCACCATCATCATCATCATCACCACCACCACCACCATCACAATTATCATCATCATCACCACCATCATCATCATCACCATCATCATCATCACCACCACCATCATCGTCATCACCACCATCATCATCATCATCACCACCATCATCATCACCACCATCATCGTCATCACCACCATCATCATCATCATCACCACCATCATCATCATCATCATCACCATCGTCATCACCACCATCATCATAATCATCACCACCATCATCATCATCACCATCATCGTCATCACCACCATCATCATCATCATCACCACCATCATCATCATCATCATCATCACCATCGTCATCACCACCATCATCATAATCATCACCACCATCATCATCATCATCATCATCACCACCACCACCACGACCACCATCACCATCATCATCATCATCATCAGTGGAAT
>NC_136956.1:1140974-1145974 GCF_032717465.1 Coenobita brevimanus
CTCTCTCTCTCTCCACCCCCTCTCTCTCTCTCTCTCCACACCTGTCTATCTACCTGTCTATCTATCTATCTATCTACTCACCCACAGTCTCGCTGCGTAAAGATGATGTAGTTAGGATGCTCGTCCGTCTTCTCCACAAACCGAATACAGGTGTGGTTCTCCCAGTGTCGCATCGCTTGCTTGAATAACCCCTTGTCGGCGCCGGTAAAGTTGGCGTCGATCATGTACGGGATCACGCCGAAGTCCCACACGCGCTCCTGTGGGAGTGGGAGAGGCGTGGGATTACGTGGGAGGGCGTGAGAGGGCGTGGGAGTATATGGAAGGGCGTGGGAATGGATGGGAGGGCGTGGGAATCAACAGAAGAATATTTGAGCTGAAGAGAGACATTGCAGAAGTCCCGCACGGGCTCCTGTGGGCGTGGGAGAGGTGTGGGATTAAGTGGGAGGGCGTGAGAGGGCGTGGAAGTAGATAGGAGGGCGTGGGGGTGGGTGGAAGTGGGTGGGAAGTAAGAGAAATATATTTGAGTTGAAGAGAGACATTGCAGATGTCCCGCACGGGCTCCTGTGGGCGTGGGAGTGAGTGGAAGGCCGTGAGAGGGCGTGGGAGTGGGTGGGAGGGCGTGGGAAGTAACAGGAATATATCTGAGAGGAAGAGAAGATTTAAAAAGTAAAATTCTTCATGAGGGGAGATGAAGAGGTGAAAGAAGTTGTAAGAGGGTCCAAGAATTATTCATATCTCACGCCCACACCAGCAGACTCAGCCGTTATCAGCGTCTATCCTGCATCATTTATTCATTTTCTACTCCCACTGCCACACCCACGCCCACACCAGCAGACAGTCAGCGTTATCAGTGTCTATCCTGCATCATTTATTCACTTCCTACTCCCACTGCCACACCCACGCCCACACCAGCAGACACAGCATTATCAGTGTCTATCCTGCATCATTTATTCATTTCCTACTCCCACTGCCACACCCACGCCCACACCAGCAGACACAGCATTATCAGTGTCTACCCTGCATCATTTATTCATTTCCTACTCCCACTGTCACACCCACGCCCACACCAGCAGACAGTCAGCGTTATCAGTGTCTATCCTGCATCATTTATTCATTACCCAGCCCACACCAGCAGACAGACAGCGTTATCAGTGTCTATCCTGCATCATTTATTCATTTCCTACTCCCACTATCACACCCACGCCCACACCAGCAGACTGTGCCACGCTCGCAACACACAATTCAGACGGATAGATAGACCTCACAGACGAGGAGGGGCTTTGTGGATTCTCTCTCGCTCTCTCTCTCTCTCTCCCCAAACACTCACAGATTCCCCTTCCCTCTCTCATTTTCTCTCACTTTCTCTTTGTCCTTTCCTCTCTGTCTGTCTGTCTGTCTGCCTGTTTGTCTGTCTGTCTGTCTGTCTCTCTCTCTCTCTCTCACTGGTAAACATCAGCATCACCACAGACAATCCCAGACAACACCTTCTGCAGCCGACCCTTAGCAAAACTGTGGGCCTGACAACACCAGTCCACACACCTTAAGCCACTGTGCCACCCAGCCTGCTGTACCTGTCACTGCAATATTCCACAAATGCCTAAATTCACACAAATGGCCAAAAATGTGGCAGCGGGCACAGTTGTAGCAGTGCACAAGAAGGGGAGAAAACAGACGCTCAGAACTACAGGCCAATATCCCCCCTCTCTATCCCTGGAAAAATACTTGAGGCGCTAATAGCAAGTACACTAACAACATTCCTAGAACATCACCTGCTCAGCAACAAACAGTTTGGGTTCAGAGATGGCAGATCTGTTGCTGATCTTGTACTCCAGTCTGCTAAATGGCACCAGTCACTAGATAGCGGGATGGACACAATCGTCATTGCCGTGGACATTGCTGGTGCCTTTGACAGGGTGTGGCACCAGGGCCTCATCACCAAACTAAAAAGTCTTGGGATCAGCGGCTATTTAATTCACTTGCTACACGACTACCTTAACGCCAGAACCCTACGTGTGGTGGTCAATAGTCACACTTCCAGCGAACTTCCAGTCAATGCCAGTGTACCGCAGGGCAGCGTCCTTGGTCCAGTCCTGTGGAACGTTTTCTTAAGTGACACTCTACAGCTTATCCCTGAAGCACAAACATACGCAGATGACTGCACTCTACCATAACACACATACATCAGTCCCTGCAGAGCATTGTGTCCTGGGGCAAACGTACGCTAGTTACCTTTGCTCCTGAGACGACCCAGGCCATGATGATATCTCGTACACCAGATCCTGCTGACGCTGGCCTTTCTAACATCCAGATTGACAACAGAACACTGCCACTTCAGGATGCCACCTCTATCCCTGGGGTGGAATTCAACGCCAGCCTTACATGCACAAGCCACATCAAACGCCTACCCAAAAATGCTGCCTGGAAATTAGGCAGCATTCGGCGAATAGCCAATCTGCTCGACGATCGGGGAATAGAAGTACTATTTGAAGCACAAGTTGGCAGTCTTATGGAGTACGCCCCACTGACCTGGCCATCCTGTCCACCCTCTTATCTCAGGCTGCTAGACAAGGTTCAGAATCGAGCAGAAAGGTTAATCCGACTGAAGTCACATACAGGAACGGTTCTCCAGCCACTACAGATTCGACGAAAAGTGGGTGGCCTCTGTGTAATGTACAATATATACAAGCAGCAGTCTCCCTATTTAGCACCACTCCGTCTGCCTCCACCCCGTCTGCCTCCAGCCCGTGTGCCTGCATTACGACACACGGGAATCCCACAGCATGGAACACCAAGGGACTGTGCCCTTTGCCAGGACGCGGCAACACCTCAGGTCATTCCTGCCCCACTCCAGTCGCCTCTGGAACTGCCTGGTGCGCCTGACAGACATGCACCAGTCAACTACCCTGCACCAGTCCAACCTTCACAGCAAACCAATGGCTCCAAAATCAAGCAATATAATATATCTGTGTATATGAAGAAGTGAAGGAACGTTGTGGGGTAGATGTGGATGTGGTTGAAAAGATTAGGAGAAATACACTGAGGTGGTTTGGACATGTGGAGAGAATGGAGAATGAAAGACTGACTAAGAGGGTGTATGTAGGTGAGGTGGAGGGAGGGAGAGGGAGGGGTAGACCAAGGATGAGGTGGAGGGATGGAGTTGAGAGGTATATGAGGGAGGGGGGGGTGAGTTGGGGGGAGGGGAGTCAAATGGTGGGTGACAGAGTGACTTGGAGGCGTTTTGTCTGCGGCCACCCTTTACGGGATTAGGGCGTCGGGCTATAGATAGATAGTGTATATATAAATAGTAAGTATACCTTAGCTATTCCTAATACATACAGCATTTATAACAGTAAACTCAAAATATACAATTATTATCCATATGTATCTAAATACTGTCATATGAAACTAAATCATTAATTATACATCAACTATATACCTTCATAATATCATTAGCTAAAGATAATTCTCAATATAATTACTGGATTTTTTAGCACCGTTCTCTACAGCCAGTACCAAAAAATGATTAAAGTTAAAGATAGATAGATAGATAGAGAGAGAGAGAGAGAGAGGGAGAGGGAGAGAGAGAGAGAGGAGGAGGAGGAGGAAATGATTGCTGGAGAGAAGAATGGAGGGAGGGAGGGAGGGAGGGAAGGGAGAGGGAGGGAGGGAGAGAATGATTGAGGGAGAGAAAGGAAGATTGGAATTTCTCTCTCTCTTTTCACAGACTTTTCTCCCAACTTTTTCCTCTCTCTCTCTCTCTCTCTCGTTTTTTCTTCTTTCGTTCTTTACTGACTCTCTCTCTCTCTTCATTTCCTTCGTCCTTCTGTCTGTCTGTCTCTCTCTCTCTCTTCATTTCCTTCGTCCTTCTGTCTGTCTGTCTCTCTCTCTCTCTTCATTTCCTTCGTCCTTCTGTCTGTCTGTCTCTCTCTCTCTCTTCATTTCCTTCGTCCTTCTGTCTGTCTGTCTCTCTCTCTCTCTTCATTTCCTTCGTCCTTCTGTCTGTCTGTCTCTCTCTCTCTCTCTTCATTTCCTTCGTCCTTCTGTCTGTCTGTCTCTCTCTCTCTCTTCATTTCCTTCGTCCTTCTGTCTGTCTGTCTCTCTCTCTCTCTTCATTTCCTTCGTCCTTCTGTCTGTCTGTCTCTCTCTCTCTCATTTCCTCTCTCTCTCTCTCTCTCTCTCTCTCTCTCTTCATTTCCTTCGTCCTTCTGTCTGTCTGTCTCTCTCTCTCTCTTCATTTCCTTCGTCCTTCTGTCTGTCTGACTCTCTCTCTCTCTTCATTTCCTTCGTCCTTCTGTCTGTCTGTCTCTCTCTCTCTCTTCATTTCCTTCGTCCTTCTGTCTGTCTGTCTCTCTCTCTCTTCATTTCCTTCGTCCTTCTGTCTGTCTGTCTCTCTCTCTCTCTTCATTTCCTTCGTCCTTCTGTCTGTCTGTCTCTCTCTCTCTCTTCATTTCCTTCGTCCTTCTGTCTGTCTGTCTGTCTGTCTGTCTCTCTCTTCTTTTCCTTCGTCCTTGTCTGTCTGTCTCTCTCTCTCTCTCTCTTCATTTCCTTCGTCCTTCTGTCTGTCTGTCTGTCTGTCTCTCTCTCTCTCTCTCTCTCTCTCTCTCTCTCTCTCTCTCTCTCTCTTCATTTCCTTCGTCCTTCTGTCTGTCTGTCTGTCTGTCTCTCTCTCTCTCTCTCTCTTCATTTCCTTCGTCCTTCTGTCTGTCTGTCTGTCTGTCTGTCTCTCTCTCTCTCTCTCTCTCTCTCTCTTCATTTCCTTCGTCCTTCTGTCTGTCTGTCTGTCTCTCTCTCTCTTCATTTCCTTCGTCCTTCTGTCTGTCTGTCTCTCTCTCTCTCTTCATTTCCTTCGTCCTTCTGTCTGTCTGTCTCTCTCTCTCTCTTCATTTCCTTCGTCCTTCTGTCTGTCTGTCTCTCTCTCTCTCTTCATTTCCTTCGTCCTTCTGTCTGTCTGTCTCTCTCTCTCTCTTCATTTCCTTCGTCCTTCTGTCTGTCTGTCTCTC
>NC_136956.1:1170974-1175974 GCF_032717465.1 Coenobita brevimanus
TACAAATGTCCTACACACACACACACACACACACACACACACACACTTACTACATAACCAAATCTAACTATTCCTTGCACACACACACACACACACACACACACACACACACACACAAGTAAAGGGATGGAGTGCAGTGAGCTGGAGGCAGGGCAGATTGAAGGACAGGGCGACATGGAGGCGATTTGTTTGTGGCCACCCCTTACGGAATTAGGGCGTATGGGGCTAGACGAACTGATAAACAGATAGAAAGATAGACAGAGAGATAGATAGAAAGACAGACAGATACAAATAGATAGATAGAGATAGATATATAGATAGACAGATAGATAAATAGATAGATATAAAGAGAGACTGATAGAGAGAGGGGGAGAAAGAGAAGATATGAATAGAGAAAGAAAATGAAGACAGCAAAGATGTGAGAGAGAGAGAGAGAGAGAGAGAGAGAGAAATGCGTGTGTGTGTGTGTGTGTGTGTGTGTGAGAAAAAAAAAATGCGTGTGTGTGTGTGTGTGTGTGTGTGTGTGTGTGTGAGAAAAAAAAAATGCGTGTGTGTGTGTGTGTGTGTGTCTGTGTGTGTGTGAGAGAGAGAGAGAGAGAGAGAGAGAGAGAGATGGTGTGAAAGGCATACCAGACAAATTCTCCACCCCCTGACACACTACACCACACACACACACACACACACACACACACACACACACACACACACACACACATATACACATACACACACACACGGACCATTACATACATACATACAGAGATACACACGCACACACACACGGACCATTACATACATACATACACACACACACACACACCTATTCATATAAACATACACAAGCACACACACACACACACACACACACACACACACACACACACGGGAGAAAGAGAGAGAATAAGACGCAAGCACATTATTTTTCTTTTCATCTATCTACCCATCTATCTATCTATCAATCTATCTACCCATCTATCAATCAATCAATCTATCTATCTATCTACCCATCTATCTATCAATCCATCCATCCATCTATCCATCTATCTATCAGTCAATCCATCTATCTATCTACCCATCTATCTATCTATCTATCTATCTATCGTGGTATTATCAGTGACAGGGGGTGGAATTCTCAAACTTTGTGGCATTAATACCAGGCTGGTGTACTTATAATTGCTGGTATTACCCTTACTGTTATGGCTAAAGTTGTGTGTGTGTGTGTGTGTGTATGTGTGTGTGTGTGTGTGTGTGTGTGTGTGTGTGTGTGTGTCTATGTATGTATGTAATGGTCTGTGTGTGTGTGTGTGTGTGTGTGTGTGTGTGTGTGTGTGTGTGTGTGTGTGTGTAATGGTCTGTGTGCGTTAATGATAAAATAATAATAATAATAATAATAATAATAATAATAATAATAATAACAACAATAATCATTACAGTAATAATAATAACAATAATAATTAGTTATAATAATAATAATAATAATAATAATAATAACAGATGAAGGAGAAAGAGATGAGAAAAGCAATAAGGAAAATAAATGGTGGGACATACATCAAAGGAGAGAGAGAGAGAGAGAGAGAGAGAGAGAGAGCGTAGATGTACAAGAAAAAAGAAGGAATGAACGAAGGAAAGCAAGAAGGGAAGGAAGGAGGGAAGGAAGGAAGGAAGGAAGGAGGGAAGGAAGGAAGGAAGGAGGGAGGGAGAGAAGGAAGGAGGGAGGGAAGGAAGGAGGGAAGGAAGGAAGGAAGGAAGGAAGG
This sequence comes from Coenobita brevimanus, assembly GCF_032717465.1. NCBI lineage: Eukaryota > Metazoa > Arthropoda > Malacostraca > Decapoda > Coenobitidae > Coenobita > Coenobita brevimanus. The sequence goes on from NC_136956.1 coordinate 1,172,729, forward strand.
AGGGAAGGAAGGAAGGAGGGAGGGAGGGAAGGAAGGAAGGAAGGAGGGAAGGAAGGAAGGAAGGAAGGAGGGAGGGAAGGAAGGAAGGAAGGAGGGAGGGAGGGAAGGAGGGAGGAAAATTGGATAAGGTAATAACTCGTCGTCATAATCTATTTTGGAGAGAGAGAGAGAGAGAGAGAGAGAGCTAACTCTAAATAAACTTTGCTAAGAGGAATTCCATATACACACTTCTCTCTCTCTCTCTCCCTCTCTCTCTCTCTCTCTCTCAAGAAGCGTTGGAGTGGCACTTGAAGGAGAGAGAGAGAGAGGGGGTGGAGGGGGAGGAGATGAGAGTTCTGTTGCTATGGGTGTATGGATAGATAAATAGATAGATAGATAGATAGACAGAGTGATAGATAATGTAAGTTAAATGAAAGACATTTAATTAGACATAGATATAGATAGATAGATAGAAAAATAGATAGAAAAATGGATAGACAGATAGACTGGTTAAATGACAGATAGATAGACAGAGATAGACAGATGTAGAGATAGATAGATAGATAGATAAGTTAATTTAGAGATGAATAGATAGATAGATAGATAGACAGACTGACAGATAGACAGGCAACTTAAATGAAAGACAGAAAGATAGACAGATAGATAGATAGACAGACAGACAGACAGACAGAGATAAATAGATACATAGATAGACAGACAGACAGACAGATAATAGACAGAGATAGACATAAATAGATAGACAGATAGACAGACAGATACAGACAGACAGACAGATAGACAGACAAATACTATAAATAATAATGTAAATAATTCGGTTTAAACAACACTTAATTTTTAGATAGATACAGTAGATAGATAGACTGATAGAATGATGGATAGATAAATAACCACAGATAGATAGAATGGTGGACAGATAGATAGGTAGACAGATGGATAACTAGATAGACAAATATAAAGATAGCTCAAGGGAGAGTGATAGCCTGAAATGACCCATTCCCACGCTGGTGAAGCACGGATAGGGGTACGCCTATGATACTATGACTAAAGGCAGAGCACCTCATCATGTGAGTGGATGATACCATCCATCCATCATCCAATCCTACATTGCCCCATAAGGAGGGTAGGAGCCCGGGGCTAGGCAAGTTGGTCCCGACATTTAAGATGAGAGTGACCAGCCTCACTCATCCTTGAGTGGCATTACATGAGCAATCAACCCCAACCATCCCTTGGATATAAACCTTCACCGGCTCAATCTGATTGGAGCGCCTTAATTACCCACTAAACCACCAGGCGCCATTATTTGGTTATATGGTTACCACCCAGCGTAGTAAATGGTTTCCTGGTGCACCGGAAACCATTTGGCTTGTCACTCAGTGTAGAGTCACCCACAGGCAGAAGGAAGAGGAAAGAATGAAGGAAAGAAAGACAGAAGAGGGAGTGTAAAGTTACCCACAGGCAGAAGGAAGAGGAAAGAATGAAGGAAAGAAAGACAGAAGAGGGAGTGTAAAGTCACCCACAGGCAGAAGGAAGAGGAAAGAATGAAGGAAAGACAGACAGAAGAGGGAGTGTAAAGTGACCCACAGGCAGAAGGAAGAGGAAAGAATGAAGGAAAGACAGACAGAAGAGGATGGAAGGAAAGAAGGATGGAGTGGAAAGGGCAGACACCCGAGAGCAGCACTACATCGAGTGAGTGGATGGTTAGCGCCCCACCTAATAAAAATCTCTTCACTCTAACCTGGCCCAAAATTGCCAGTCACGAAGAAGTGCTATGGAAAGGATGTAGAGCCGTAGTATTGTCTTTTTAACACTGGAATATGATGCTAGTCACGAAGAAGTGCTATGGAAAGGATGTAGAGCCGTAGTATTGTCTTTTTAACACTAGAATATGATGCTAGTCACGAAGAAGTGCTATGGAAAGGATGTAGAGCCGTAGTATTGTCTTTTTAACACTAGAATATGATGCTAGTCACGAAGAAGTGCTATGGAAAGGATGTAGAGCCGTAGTATTGTCTTTTTAACACTAGAATATGATGCTAGTCACGAAGAAGTGCTATGGAAAGGATGTAGAGCCGTAGTATTGTCTTTTTAACACTAGAATATGATGCTAGTCACGAAGAAGTGCTATGGAAAGGATGTAGAGCCGTAGTATTGTCTTTTTAACACTAGAATATGATGCTAGTCACGAAGAAGTGCTATGGAAAGGATGTAGAGCCGTAGTATTGTCTTTTTAACACTAGAATATGATGCTTGTCACGAAGAAGTGCTATGGAAAGGATGTAGAGTCGTAGTATTGTCTTTTTAACACTAGAATATGATGCTAGTCACGAAGAAGTGCTATATCATTTTAGAATTATAACAACCAAGCGGGCTCTCTCTCTCTCTCTCTAATACATATTCTAGTTACATCTGCGCATCAAAGCAACACACACATACACACACACAAACACACACAAACACACACACACACAAACACACACACACACACACACACACACACACAAGCATACACATACACTCAAACACAAACACATATACATACAGACACGCACACATAAACACATACACGAACACTAAAACACACACACACACACAAACACACACATACATACAAACGTACACAAACACACACACATACATAAACGTACACACACATACATACACAAACACACACATGCACAAACACATATACAAATACACACACATACACACATAAATACATACACACGTACACACAAACACATACACGGACACTAAAACACATACACATGCACACACATATATTCATACACACACACACACACATACACACAAACATACTGTACACACATACGGGGAGAGAGAGAGAGAGAGAGAGAGAGAGAATGAAGATGTGGAAGGGAAAGGACAAAGGAAGGAAGGAAGGAAGGAAAGAAGTCAGGAAGGAAGGAAGGAAGGAAAGAAAGAAGTCAGGAAGGATGGAAGGAAGGAAGGAAAGAAAGAAGTCAGGAAGGATGGAAGGAAGGAAGGAAGGAAAGAAGTCAGGAAGGAAAGAAGGAGGGAAGGAAGGAAGGAAGGAAAGAAGTCAGGAAGGAAAGAAGAAGGGAAGGAAGGAAGGAAGGAAAGAAGTCAGGAAGGAAGGATGGAAGGAAGGAAGGAAAGAAAGAAGTCAGGAAGGAAAGAAGGATGGAAGGAAGGAAGGAAGGAAAGAAGTCAGGAAGGAAGGATGGAAGGAAGGAAGGAAAGAAAGAAGTCAGGAAGGAAGGATGG
>NC_136956.1:1180974-1183474 GCF_032717465.1 Coenobita brevimanus
TGTGTGTGTGTGTATATGAGTGTGCGTGTGTATGCGTGTGTATGAGTGCGTGTTTGTGCGTGAGTATAAGAGTGCGTGTGTGTGCGTTTGTGCGTGAGTATAAGAGTGCGTGTGTGTGCATGTGCGTGTGTATGAGAGTGCGTGTGCCTGTGTATAAGAGTGCGTGTGTATGAGAGTGCGTGTGCGTGTGTGCGTGCAGGAATCCGCAACAGTAAATCTCCGGTGTAATAAACCCACACACGCGCTTTCGGTCCCCCAGGCTATCTCGGCTCGCCCTGGACTTCTCGTAAAACCATCCCCCATCTTTATTAACTACCACAACCACCACAACTACCACAACTGCCACAATTGCAACTTCGGGGCTGGTAATCAAGTTGCAACAGTCGCCGGAATGATGTCACACCGAAAACTCCAAACTAAGTGGTCGGGTAATTTGAATTTAAAATCACCAAACTGACATCACTTAAATCCAACTCACAGACACTGAATGACGACGGGGTATGGGATGTGATAGATAGATAGACAGACAGATAGACAGATAGATAGATAGATAGATAGATACCTGCAAGAAAGAAGGAACCAAAGGCCAGGAGCCCGCAAACCGTTCCCTCCAAGAAAAAACAAGATAACAGTGAGCCAAATTCAAGATGCGATCATTTCGAGATGCCTGGACACACTGCGTTTGAAAGACTGGAGATCATAGGAAGTGGGAAATACAGACAGAGAGAGACGGTTCCAGAGTTGACCTGTTGCATAAATGAAGGACTGGGAGTAACGGTTAGCTCTTGCATTAGAGAGCTGGACAGAAAAGGGATGAGAGTTTGTTGCTAGACGGGTGCTACGCGCCCGTCGTAGAGGTGGAGGGATGCATGCAGACAGTTCAGAGGAGCAGTGACCATTGAAGTAGCGATAGAAAAGAGATAAAGATGCAACAGTGCGGCGAAGAGACAGAGGTTGAAGGGAGTCGGTAAGAGGAGGAGAGTTAACGAGATGATAAGCTTTTGACTCCACCCTATTGAGAAGAGCTGTATGTGGGGAGCCTCCCCACACATGAGAGTTGTACTCCAAACAGGGGCGGATAAAACCCCTGTATAGAGTCAACAATTGTGCAGGGGTAAAGAAAGAGCGGAGTCGGCTTAGCACACCCAATCTCTTGGAAGCAGATTTTACAAGAGATGTAATATGATCTTTCCAAGATAAGTCCCGAGTAAATGAAACCCCAAGCATGTTCAAGGATGATGCAGGATTAAGCTGAATATTATTAAACATTAGTGGGTATACCTGTGGAAGATTTTGTGGTGTGTGTGTGTGTGTGTGTGTGTGTGTGTGTGTGTGTCTAAAATCGGAAAATAAAGGAGAATCACAGCCTCCAGTTATCTACAAAACGTCACTTCCGGCGGCCATTTTTTTTGCTACATGACGTCACTTCCGGCGGCCATTTTTTTGCTACATGACGTCACTTCCGGCGGACATTTTTTCCTACATACGTCACTTCCGGCGGACATTTTTTTTTGCTACATGACGTCACTTCCGGCGGCCATTTTTTTGCTACATGACGTCACTTCCGGGGGCCATTTTTTTTGCTACATGACGTCACTTCCGGGGGCCATTTTTTTTTTTTTTTTTTTTTTTTGCTACATGACGTCACTTCCGGCGGCCATTTTTTTGTTACATGACGTCACTTCCGGCGGCCATTTTTTTGCTACATGACGTCACTTCCGGCGGCCATTGTTTTGCTACATGACGTCACTTCCGGCGGCCATTTTTTGTTACATGACGTCACTTCCGGCGGCCATTTTTTTGTTACATGACGTCACTTCCGGCGGCCATTTTTTTGCTACATGACGTCACTTCCGGCGGCCATTTTCATCTTTTTTTTTCAAGGGTATAAAGGCGAAATGAAGACAGCACAGCAGGGTTCAGAAGTTTGGACAGTAATTGGGGGTAACTTCCTGCATGTTCCCTCGTTACATATAACTTTTGGACACTCCTTCCGGGTAGTAAAGATCTTTGTTATTTATTATTATTGTTATTATTATTATTATTATTATTATTATTTACTTGTTGATTTTTTGAAGACTGTTGAGATTGGATTTTGTGTGTGTGTGTGTGTGTGTGTGTGTGTGTGTGTGTGGTGGTAGCATTAGTAGCATAGCAGTAGTAGTAGTAGTAGCAGTAGTACCAGTATGCGTTAGAAGAAGTAGTAGTAGTAGTAGTAGTAGTAGTAGCAGTCGTAGTTGCAGAAGAAGAAATAGTAGTAGTAGTATCAGCATCAGCAGCAGTAGTAGTTGGTAGTAGTAGTAGGTCGTAGTAGTAGTAGTAGTAATAGTTGCAGAAGAAGAAATAGTAGTAGTAGTATCAGCATCAGCATCAGTAGTAATAGTAGCAGTAGTAGTAATAGTAGTAGCAGTAGCAGTAGAAATAGTAGTAGCAGTGGTAGTAGAAGTACTTTCTTATATTTAAAACACACACACACACACACACACGCAAAAAAAACAAA
>NC_136956.1:1190974-1198474 GCF_032717465.1 Coenobita brevimanus
GAAGGAAGGAAGGAGGGAAGGAAGAAAGGAAGTGAGGGAGGAAGAAAGGAATAAAGACAAAGAAATGAAGAAAGAAAAAGAGAGAGAGAGAGAGAGAGAGAGAGAGAGAGAGAGAGAGAGAGAGAGAGAACGTGTCTGGCAGTAACACACACACACATCTTTACACATTCACACAATGATTCACTTCACACAATTTCCTTCAATCTAAATAATAGTCAAGAGGTGTGTGTGTGTGTGTGTGTGTGTGTGTGTGTGTGTGTGTGTGTGTTCGTTTCTTTCACATGCACGGTAATAGATATCTACCTAATTCTCTCTGCATTAAGTCGGGGTAAGTCCAGGGAGAGTTAGAAAAAACAGCGATCGCGCTCGACGCACTAGCGCGAAATTGTCGGAAACCAAAACACACAAAATAATTGGATTTTTTTTTTAGAACTGGTCGCTGTGGACTTAATAACAGTATGGAAACAAAGATAATGGTATTTTTAAACATTATGTGATGGAAAGGGCATTGGTTATTCACGAAAGTTTTTGCAGAGAAGTACAATTTAACAATAAATAACATGAATAACACCACTGCACCATCAATCACTCATTTCCTATTCAATTTGCCGCGTCTCCTCGAAATGTAAACAAAAAAAGTATAGATGTCTGAATCTGGGGCTGCTGCAGGGGGTTTATAAGGGTCAAAGTGAAGGGGGCGATCGTCACTTGTCACCGGGAAATGGGCCAGTTTACATCGTCTATACCTCACCCTCAAAATAATGTTAAAAAAGTATAAACGCCTGAATCTGGGGCCGCTGGAGGGTCTATAAGGGTCAGAATGAAGGGGGCGATCGTCACTTGTCACCGGGAAATGGCCCAGTTTGTATCGTCTATAACTCGCGCCCAAGTACCCATTTTAAACCTTACCGAGGGGTGACTTCATTTAAAAGTCTGTCTGGCTGAATATCTATCTGTCTGTCTATCTGTTTATCTATCTAGGTATTCATCTGTCTGCCTGTCAGTCTGTCTACCTATCTATCTAGGCATCTGTCTATATATCTTTGTAATAATAATAATAATAATAATAATAAATGTACAGGAAAACTATGGGAATATCTGGTCCATACTTATCAAGGTGGCAGTGCCATTACCCGGTTAATTCTACGGTCTTCGTCTGCCATGTTTCGCAGTCACAGAGAGCGCATACCTCCTCTGCCAACGCCAATACAATTCTACGAGTCATTCCCGCATCCAGATCCATCTCAAAATCTAATCAACTCTTCCTCGACCCACTGCCCACCTACCCACTAAATTTAATTGAATTCTGATGACAACTTTTCGAGATACTTTGCACACAGACAGACAAACATATATGCAGAAGTAGATAAATAAAAACTATAGCAATGACAAACCCACATAATTGCCAAAGACTCCATTAAAAACTAATAATAATAATAATAACAACAATAATAATAATAATAATAATAATCAAAAAGCTGTATAACTGTCCAATGACAATTTTGATGAAAAACCTGGCCCAGCCATTGCCTACTGGAAGCTGAACTATAAAGAGATCTTGAGGTGAAGGTGATCTTATGCAGGTCACCTTAGGTCATCAAAGTCTATAAGTCCACCAAGTTTGCTGGACTTATAGACTGTGATGACCTTCATGGAATATCAGCTGACATCCCGAATATTCGTAAAGGTGCCAATTGTTAACCCTAAGTGATCTCAGAGAATAATCCGCCGACTGGAACCATACTCCTTTTCACATTGCGTTTACCTTACGGCTGTACTGTATCGTAGTCAAATTTCTGCTGGCTGGCTTATGTGGTTCTTGAGATAGCCTGGCCGACTCACTTGCCTGTGTTGCGGATAATACTGCGTCCACCTGAAGGCTATACTGTTGTCAAATTTCAGATTCCTGGCTTATGTGGTTCTTGAGATACAGGGCAATGTAAATGACTCACTTTTCTGTTGCGGATAATACTGCGTCCGCCTTAGGGCTATACTGTCGTCACATTTCAGCGGGCCTGCTTAAATGGTTTCTGAGATGGCGTCCCGGAATGAACGTTTTTGCACACTGTGAATAATATCCAGTGATCCGGTAGATGCATGACCATCATATGAGGCCAGAAGATGCCGCCCACAGCCCCATTAACCCGACGCCTTGAAGCTTCCAGGCCAAACAGCCTCTCGGTAATGGCAGGTTACTTTGTGAGCGGAAAGAATAAGAGGACTGATAAAAAACACGAAAAGCCCACATAACTACCAAAAAAAAAAAACTTATTAAGGACTCAAAAGTGAAAAAATAAAAATTAATTATAGCAAGGCGCACAATATTCCCGAGAGCAAAAAAAATGTAAACAAAAGACTATAAGCGCGAGAACCCCGGCCTCTCGAGCCCCCATAAAGGCCAGAGTCAAGGGTCCCGATCGTCACTTGTCACGGGAAAACGAGCGAGTTTGTGGCGTCTATAACCTCACCTTTGATGGCTTATGAAAAGAGGCTTTATGGCGCGTTTTTTGCCTGAAATTGTGGAGAAAAGAGGCAGATTTGGAGGGAAGGAGGGAGACGGAGGGAAGGAGGGAAATTTGGAGGGAGAGAGAGAGGGAGGGAAACTGAGTAAGGAGAAGGGAAATTAGGTAGTAGGGAGGTAAGTTCTGGGCCAATATTGTGGAGAAAAGAGAGACTTGGAGGGAAGGAGGGAAATTTGATGGGAGGGAGAGAGAGGGAAGGAAATCTGGAGGTAGGGAAGATTGTGGAGGAAAGAGAGAGATTTGGAGGGAGGGAGAGAGAGGGAGGGAAATTTGGAGGGAGGGAGGGAGAAATGGATAGGAGGGAGGCAAGAGAAGATGATGAGTTTTGGGGGATGAAATTCCGTAGAGAGAGAGAGAGAGAGAGAGAGAGAGAGAACCAAGGACCCAGGCAGTAAAGATAAATATAAAGAGAGAGAGGGAGGGGAGAGTGAGAAAGAGAGATAGAGAGAGGGGGAAACAGTGAGAGTGAGTGAGTGATTAAACGTGTTGGAAGTCGGAAAAAAGAGAGAGAGGGGAGAGGAATGGATGAGAGAGAGAGAGAGAGAGAGAGAGAGAGAGAGATGGGGACTGAGAATGAAATATATCATGAGAGAGAGAGAGAGAGAGAGAGAGAGAGAGTATAGGTGGGTGGGTGAGTGAATGCGTGAGTGAGAGTGAATGTCTGAGCAAGAGTATATGAGTGAGTGTGTGTGTGTGTGTGTGTGTGTGTGTGTGTGTGTGTGTGTGTGTCAGTGAGTGAGTGAGTGAGTGAGTGACACGGTTAGGGACAAACACTACTTGGACATCGGTAACATAGAGACTGACAGCCAGAGAGACAGACAGATAGATAGATAGAGACAGATAGATAGATTGATAGACAGAGACAGATAAATAGATTGATAGACAGAGACAGATAAATAGATTGATAGACAGACATGCAGAGATAGATAGACACATAGTTAGACTGACATTTCTTCTACACACACACACACACACACACACACACACACACACACAATTAAGGCTACATCATTTCAATATATATTTTCGGAAAGGAAGTCAAATTTCTCTCTCTCTCTCTCTCTCTCTCTCTCTCTCTCAAATTAATTAAGAAATATATATATTTTTTTTTGAGAAGGAAGGAAGGAAGGAAGGAAGGGAGGAAGGGAGGGAGAATGGAAGGAAGGAAGGAAGGAAGGGAGGAAGGGAGGGAGAATGGAAGGAAGGAAGGAAGGAAGGGAGAATGGAAGGAAGGAAGGAAGGAAGGGAGAATGGAAGGAAGGAAGGGAGAATGGAAGGAAGGAAGGGAGAATGGAAGGAAGGAAGGGAGAATGGAAGGAAGGAAGGGAGAATGGAAGGAAGGAAGGGAGAATGGATGGAAGGAAGGGAAAGAAAAGAGAGAGAGAGAGAGAGAGAGAGAGAGAGAGAAAGCTGAGTTCTCCCATATAAATATCATAAAAAAAAAAATATTAAAGTTTCATATCTAAAATAAATCACTTACCAACAGACACTAGGGAAACATTTAAATAACATACAAGACAATTTTAAAGTCTAAGGAAAATGAATCGCTCAAACACAGGCGCTAGGAAACATACCACCCCAAGTTTGCTCACTTTTAGTCAGCGGTAAATAAATCGGTCAGAAAAAGGCATAAGGAAAGTTTTAACATACAATGTACCTTTAGTTTCAAAGTCTATGGCAAAATAAACTAAGAAACAAGAATAAATCGCTACGGAACAGGCATCAGGGCATCTCTTACAGAATTCTGAACTCGGGTGTTGGCAAGAGGACGCGGCCAGGGGTTACCATGGCAACGCTCCGACGCTCGGCCAATCACCGCCCGCCGTGGCCTCCCCCCGCCAGCCAATCACCGCTCGTCTCCCTCGCGCGCCAAAAAATAAACATTTTGATATTTTCGCGTATGTTTTGGCGCCGTAAAAATGACCCTCGCGTCAATGGCGTATCTTGGAACGCGATTGGAAGAAGTGGGGCGGTGATAGGAAGGCATGAAAGGCGGGTACCGTGAAACACGGAGTGACGGGAATGTGTTTTAGAGTGAAATTGTGTGTGTGTGTGTGTGTGTGTGTGTGTAGAGAGAGAGAGAGAGAGAGAGAGAGAGAGAGAGAGAGAGACAGACAGACAGACAGACAGAGAAAAAAGAGAGAGGGAGAGAGAGAGAGAGACTGGTCAGATGCAATATACACATACATACATACATAATACATAAACAAACATACAAACATACACATACATACATACATACATAATACATAAACAAACATACAAACATACACATACAATCATACGTACACAGATATATAATAAGACTCAGATTGGAGGACTGATTTGACTTGTAACCAAGGAGACTCAGTCCTATCTCAAGATCTGTGACGTCTTTCAGCTCAGTTGATGGCCAGGTGTTGTGAGAGAGAGAGAGAGAGAGAGAGAGAGAGAGAGAGAGAGAGAGAGGTATTGGGTGTTTTTTTATCTATTTGTCTGTCTGTCTGTCTGCCTGCTAATCTATCTATTTGTCTGTCTGTCTGTCTGTCTCCCTCCGTCCATTTGTCTATCTATCTATCTATCTATCTAACTGTCGGTCTTTCAGCTTATCTATTTATCTATCTGTCTGTCTATCTATCTAACTGTCTATCTGTCTATCTATCTATCTAACATCAACTATCTATCTATCCAAGTATCTATCAGTGTCTGAGTATGTCTATCTATTATCTATCTGTATGTATGTATGTAGTTACGCACACCTGTGTAGACATGTAGGTATCGGTATGTATGAATCTATGTACGCATGTGACTGTGTACGTATCATTATGTACGAATCTATGTACGCATGTGACTGTACGTATCAATATGTATGAATCTATGTATGGCTGTAAATATGTACGTATCAGTATGTACACACCTACGTACACATGTAAGTATAGGCACGTGTGCATGTAAGTATCGGTATGTACGCATGTAAGTATATGCATGTATGTAGATGCATATACGCCTGTAAGTATAGGTATGTACGCATGTAAGTATATGTATGGACGCATGTAAGTATATGTATGTACACATGTAAGTATAATTATGTATGTACGTATTTTGCAACATCAAAAAATTGCACATAAACTATCATATATTTATTTTTGCAATTGCGAGGCCATGAAAATTATTTAATTATCATTATTACACTGACATGTAGGTATTACTCTGGACGAGCCTGTGTGTGTGTGTGTGTGTGTGTGTGTGTGTGTGTGTGTGTGTGTGTGTGTGTAAGTGAATATGTTTGTGTGTGTGTGTGTGTGTGTGTAAGTGAATATGTTTGTGTGTATGTGTGTGTGTAAGTGAATATGTTTGTGTGTGTGTGTATGTGTGTGTGTACTCTGACATCACACACGTGACGTACATATCCACACATCATACACACACAAGCAAATAAATCATACACACACACACACACACACACACACAGGCAAATAATCATACACACACACACACACACACACACACACACACACACACTCCTAGACACACACACACATGCAAACACCCACATAATCACACTCATTCTCACACAATGGCAAAAATGCACATACACACGCAAACACACACACAAGGACACAGCAACTGCCATACATACACACATGCATGCAAAATCTCTCTCTCTCTCTCTCTCTCACACACACACACACACACACACACACACACACGTCTAACTTGCCAAACAAAGTTGAAAATACATGGAAAAAAACACTGTACATTCAAAACAAACTGATGAGAGAGAGAGAGAGAGAGAAACTGTGTGTGTGTGTGTGTGTGTATGTGTGTGTGTGTATGTAGCCTATGTATGTATGTATGTATGTGTGTGTGTGTGTGTGTACCGGTGTGTGTGTGTGTGTGTATGTGTGTGTGTGTGTGTGTGTGAAATGATGGATAAGCATATATGTATGTATGTATGTACGTATAAATCCTATGTATAGTATTGTGTAGCCTGTGTCTGTATTTTAGGTACCTGTAGCTTATGTATACATGTATGTGTGTACGTGTGTCTATGTGTGCAATTTATGTAGCTTATGTATGTGTGTATGTATGTATGTATATGTGTGTGTGTATTTTACGTAACAAATATATTTACTTGTGTATGTCCGTATACTGTATGTGTACGCATGTATGTATGTATGTGTGTGTGTATGCATTTCACATAGCAAATATATTTACTTGTGTATGTCTGTATATATGTACGCATGTATGTATGTATGTATGTATGTACGTATGTATGTATGTATGTATGTATATATGTACGTATGAATGTATGTATGTATGTATGTAACTTTCATTAACCCTTTCACTGCCAACTACATTTCCAAATTAAAAAAAAACAACAATAACAAAAACAAAAAAAAATCATTATATAGAATTTCCAAAAAATATTTACTGACCACTCACCCTTAAAAAATAAAAAAATAAATAAATAAATAAATATACCGGTATATACAATTAACGCTAAGCCCTTGGCCACCCCGTTTGGGATACGTGGCGTCTGGCAATGAATGAATGAAAAATGATATACGAAGGCACCCATGTCCAAAACAGAAGAGAAATTAAAAAATATATATATAGGTGTCCCATGTCCCAGTTATATATCTATATCTATCTATCTATCTATCTATATATATATATTTTTTTTTAAAGTTAGGACCAGAATTCTCAGAAGAAAATATTGTTGATGTATATATATGAGAGAGGGGGGTGTGAGTTGGGAGCAGGGCAGTGAAATGGCGGGGGACTTGGAGGCGATTTGTTTGTGGCCACCCCAAACGGGATTGAGGCGTCTGGCAATAGATAGATAGACATATGTAAATTCTGATAGACGGTATATAGCCTAATTTTGGAGGGCCTTCTCACTGAAACATATTTTTTCAAGAACACTTTAGCACTTTCTAGCACTTTTAGCACTCTGTTAGCACTTTTTAGCACTTTCTAGCACTCTGTTAGCACT
>NC_136956.1:1205974-1208474 GCF_032717465.1 Coenobita brevimanus
TTCCTTCCCTCCTTCCTCCCTTCTTTCCTTCCTTCCATCTCTTCTTTCCATCCTGCATCATTTCTTCATTTCCTACTCCCACTGATACACCCACGCCCACACCCGCAGACTGTGCCGTGCCGCTACACACAATACACATTTCTCTCTCTTCTCTTCTTACTCCCTCCTTCCCTTCCTTCCTTCCTCCCTCCCTCCCTTTTTCCCTCCCTTCCTACCTCCCTCCCTTTCCTTCCCTCCCTCCCTCCCTCCTTCTTTCCTTCCCTCCCTCCCTCCTTCTTTCCCTCCCTCCCTCCCTCCTTCCCTATAATTGGCCTCACGTCTCTCACCTCTGCTTTGAAGGAGAGAGAGAGAGAGAGAGAGAGGGGGGGGGATGGATGGAGGGAGGGAGGGAGAGTGACGGAAGGGAGGGAGGATGTGAGGAGTGACAGAGAGAGAGAGAGATAAACCAGAAGGGAGGGAGGGAGGGAAGGGAGGAAGGGAGGGAGTGAAGATAGACAAGTATGTGGAGGGAGGGAGAGAAGGAAGGAAGGAAGGAAGACAGGAGGGAAGAGAAAGAATGAACTGGAGGGAGGAAGGAAGGGAGGGAGGGAGGGAGAAAGAAGGGAGAGGAGGGAGGGAGGAAGAGAAAGAAGGAAGGGGAGGGAGGGAGGGAGGGAAGAAATGAGTGAATACATGAAAGAATGGATCTGAGAGAGAGAGAGAGAGAGAGAGAGAGAGAGAGAGAGAGAGAGAAATTCTAATACTCAGAAAATAATATAGATAGATAGATAGATAGATAGATAGATGTAGGTAGGTAGGCAGGTAAGTAGGTAGGTAGGAAAGAGAGAGACAGACACGGATGGCCGAAAAGAGGGGAGAGAGAGAGAGCAAAAAGAAAGGGAGGGAGGGAGGGAGGAGGGGAGGGAGGGAGGGAGGAGAGAGAGACAAGATGAAGGATAAGAGGAGGGAGGGAGGGAGGGAGGGAAGCAATGAGAGACAGAGAGAGAGAGAGAGAGAGAGAGAGAGAAATGGAACACTCTCTCTCTCTCTCTATCTATCTATTTCTTCACGTGTCAATCTACATATATACAGAAATTTATCTATCTACCTTCTGCCATTCTATCTATTTCCATATCAATCTATCTATATATCTATCAGTATGAATCTATCAGTCAACAGGTCAGTCTCTCACTATCTATCTATCTATCTATCTATCCACCCATCTATCTATCTGTTTCTATCTATCTATCTATCCTGGAGAGAGAGAGAGAGAGAGAAGGGAGACAGACAGACAGACAGACAGAATATGCAGAAGTCTAATGGCTTCTTATTCTTCTCTCTCTCTCTCTATGTATGTATGTACGTGTGTGTGTATGTATGTATGTATGTCTTTTCTCTTCTACGCCTCCTCTCCTCCCTCCTCCTCTTTCCTCTATCCCTACCTTCCCTCCTCCTCCATCCCTACCTTTCCTCCATCCCTCCATCCTTACCTTTCCTCCATCCCTACCTTTCCTCCATCCCTACCTTCCCTCCATCCTTACCTTTCCTCCATCCCTACCTTCCCTCCACCCCTACCTTTCCTCCATCCCTTCATCCCTACCTTTCCTCCATCCCTACCTTTCCTCCATCCCTTCATCCCTACCTTTCCTCCATCCCTTCATCCCTACCTTTCCTCCATCCCTACCTTTCCTCCATCCCTTCATCCCTACCTTTCCTCCATCCCTACCTTTCCTCCATCCCTACCTTTCCTCCATCCCTTCATCCCTACCTTTCCTCCATCCCTTCATCCCTACCTTCCCTCCATCCCTACCTTTCCTCCATCCCTTCATCCCTACCTTTCCTCCATCCCTTCATCCCTACCTTTCCTCCATCCCTTCATCCCTACCTTCCCTCCATCCCTACCTTTCCTCCATCCCTTCATCCCTACCTTTCCTCCATTCCTTCATCCCTACCTTCCCTCCATCCCTACCTTCCCTCCATCCCTACCTTTCCTCCACTTTCCTCCGTTCCAATCTGGCCGCCTCGTCTCACCTGGGAAAGAAATACTGATTAATTCCCCATAAGAAATAACAGGAAAAAGGAGACATTTTTTTTCCAGTGTAGACAAGGAGAAAGACAGGAAAATGAGGGAGGGAGGGAGGGAGGGAGGGAGAGATGAGGGAAAGATAAAGGAAGGGAGGGAGGGAGAAAGGAGGGAAGAAGAGTAGGGAGGGAGGAGAAAGGGAGAGAGGGAGGGAGAGATGAGGGAGGGAGGGAGGGAGGGAAGAAGGAAGGGAGGGAAAAGAAGGAGGAGGAGGAGGAGGAGGAAAGGAAATGTAGGTAGAGAGAGAGAGAGAGAGAGAGAGAGAGAGAGAGAGAGAGAGGCGAGGGGGATGAGAAAGTAAAAAGGAAGACGGAAATAGAGTGAGCTAAAAGTGAGAGAGTGAGAGAGTGTGAGTGAGCCAGTGAGAGAGAGAGAGAGAGAGAGAGAGAGAGATTTGAGAGTGAATGAGTGGGGGTTATTTAGAGAGAGAGAGAGAGA
>NC_136956.1:1210974-1213474 GCF_032717465.1 Coenobita brevimanus
CTCACCCCGTTTTCTATATTTTTTCCCATTTTCTTTGTTGACTTTGCTTATCCAGTATGAGAGAGAGAGAGAGAGAGAGAGAGAGAGAGTTTGGAAAGTAAAGGAACTAGGAAGGAAGGAAGGAAGGCAAGAGGGAGGGAAGGAAGGAAGGAAGGCAAGAGGGAAGGAAGGCAAGAGGGAGGGAAGAGGGAAGGAAGGAAGGAAGAAAGGAAGGCAAGAGGGAGGGAGGAAGGAAGGAAGGATGGAAGAGGGAAGGAAGGAAGGAAGGTTACAGATAGATATAGATAGATAGACAGATAGATGGAGGAATAGGTAGGTAGGTAGGTAGATAGGTAAGTAGGTAACATACAAACCATTAGATAGATAGATAGATAGATAGATAGACAGACAGACATACAGACAGACAGATAGCAAGATAGATAGAAACTGATAGACAAAATAGACAGGGAGATAGACAGATAGATAGATATATACACAGGTAGATAGACAGACAGACAGACAGACATATATATATATATATATATATATAAATAGATAGATAGATAGATAGATAGAAATGGATAGATAGACAGACAAATTGATATATAGATAGTCTGATAGATAGATAGACAGACGGATGGATAGACAGAAAGACAGACAGATAGATAGATAGATGTGTGGGTCGGAACACACAGAGGTCATAATCATACTCTATATATGGAAGACTAACCCTTATGACTCATACCTACCTACCTACTTACCTACCTACCTACCTACTTACCTACCTACCTACCTACCTGTCTACCTACCCACCTTCCTTCCTTCCTACTTACCTACCTACCTGCCTGTCTACCTACCTACCTACCCACCTTCCTTCCTTCCTACTTACCTACCTACCTGCCTGTCTACCTACCTACCTACCTACCTACCCACCTTCCTTCCTTCCTACTTACCTACCTACCTGCCTGTCTACCTACCTACCTTGATACCTACTTACCTACCTTTCTACTGTACTTACCGACCTTCCTACCTACCTACCTACCTACTTGTCTGGATGCCTACCTACCTCTGAGAGAGAGAGAGAGAGAGAGAGAGAGAGAGAGGAAATTTAGTAAGAAAGAATAAATCAAAGGAAGAAATGAAGGAAGGAAGGAGAGAGAGAGACAAGGAAGGAAGGAAGAAGGAAGGAAGGAAGGAAGGAGAAGGAAGGAGAAGGAAGGAGGGAAGGAAAGAGGAGGGAAGGAAGAAGGAAGGGAGAGAAGGAAGGGAGGAGAGACTATATAAGAAATTGATTGGGTAGGGATATGTAGGTAGGTAGGTAAGTAGGTAGGTAGGTAGGTAGGTAGGTAGGTAGGCTGATTGATAGGTAAGGTATGTATGTAGGTAGGTAGGTAGGTAGGTAGGTAGATTGGTAGGTAGGTAGGTAAGTAGAAATATAATGTATGTAAATGGTTTTAGGTACGAGAGAGAGAGAGAGAGAGAAGGGGGGGAGGGGAGGGGAACATGTGTGCGTCTTTTATACATACATATACCCACATCCACACCTACGTACACACGCACACCTAATTTCACACCTACACACACACACACACACACACACACACACACACACACACACGTACAACCGCAACCATAGCTACACAGATACATACATACATACATACACACACCTACACATGTACACACGCACAC
The DNA here is from genome assembly GCF_032717465.1 of Coenobita brevimanus. Lineage (NCBI taxonomy): Eukaryota > Metazoa > Arthropoda > Malacostraca > Decapoda > Coenobitidae > Coenobita > Coenobita brevimanus. The sequence continues at coordinate 1,212,646 of NC_136956.1, forward strand.
ATGTAAACCTACCAGCCCACCCAGGAAGAAGGTAGTAAGTGGTAGTGGACTCTCTCTCTCTCTCTCTCTCGCAAAATCCTGTGTGCGTGCGTATGTGCGTTAATGTATGTATGCACGTGTATGTATCAATGACCGTGTGTGTGTGTGTGTGTGTGTGTGCGTGTGTGTGTGTGTCTTCATTTTGCTTACGATTAGATAGACAGATAGATAGAGAGAGAGAGAGAGAGAGAGAGAGAGAGAGAGAGATACCGACAGACTGAGTGGTAGGTAAACAGATAGATATAAACAGATAAAATAGGAAATATATAAATATAATTCATATATACATAGATTAGTAGATAGATAGATAGATAGACAGACAGATAGATAGATAGATAGATAAACACCACACTCCTCATCTCAGAGTAATTAGGGATATTTAACATCGATACAGGTAATTACGCTTAATGACCTCTAATTAGGCTAATGTAATAGACAGATAGATAGATAGATAGATAGATAGACCGATAGATAGATAAACACCTGGACACTCCTGTTTACCTGTTAGTAACCCCTATTTAGACTATGATAGATAGATAGATAGATAGATAAATAGACAGACGGATAGATGCTTGTTAAGTGTTTGTGGTTCGCATGGTATAGCACTTCTTCGTGACTATCATCCTTTCACCTTAACTTGGCCCAGATTTTCGTCCTTTTGCAGCTTATTTCACGTAGCTCAGTGGCAGAAAAAGACAATACTACGGCTCTACATCCTTTCCATAGCACTTCTTCGTGACTAGCATCATATTCTAGTGTTAAAAAGACAATACTACGGCTCTACATCCTT
>NC_136956.1:1215974-1218474 GCF_032717465.1 Coenobita brevimanus
TCCCTCCCCCACTCTCCCTCCTTCCTCTCTCTCTCTCCCTTCTCCGTCTGTCTCTCTTTCCCTCTCCCCCTCTGTCTGTCTGTCTGTCTGTCTCTCTTTCCCTCTCCCCCTCTGTCTGTCTGTCTGTCTCTCTTTCCCTCTCCCCCTCTGTCTGTCTGTCTGTCTCTCTTTCCCTCTCCCCCTCTGTCTGTCTGTCTGTCTCTCTTTCCCTCTCCCCCTCTGTCTGTCTGTCTGTCTCTCTTTCCCTCTCCCCCTCTGTCTATCTGTCTCTCTCTCTCTCTCTCTCTCTCTCTCTCTCCCTCTCTCTCTCATGATTCACGACACACGCGGAATTAAACCATTATCTTTATTTTTTCTTTAATTATCATATTCTGGGACGAAAGGAAATTTTATAGGAAAGTTGGACAGAGACGGGAATGCGTCAGAGGTAAAAATCTATCTATCTGTCTATCTATCTGTGTGTATGGCTATTTGGCTATCTATCTATCTGTCTCTGTCTATCTATCTATCTATTTACCAACCTATCTATCTGTCTACATATCTATCCATCTATCTATCTGTCTATCCACCTATCTATATCTACCTTTATCTATCTATCTATCTATCTAAAAATAAAGGTTAAGTCGGAGTAGCAGTCATTGGACGGTGCTACGGCTCTACATCCTTTCCACGGCACTTCTTCGTGACTAGCATCAACCTGGTATATCTATTTTTACATCTACCAGACAGGAACCAAACACGTGAACCAAGTAGGACAGATGGTAGTTGTGGTAGGCGATGGTGGTAGTTGTGGTAGGCGATGGTGGTAGTTGTGGTAGGCGATGGTGGTAGTTGTGGTAATTGTGGTAGGTGGTGGCGGTAGTTGTGGTAGTTGGTGGTGGTAGTGGTTGTTGTGGTAAGTGGTGGCGGTAGTTGTGGTAGGCGATGGTGGTAGTTGTGGTAGGCGATGGTGGTAGTTGTGGTAGTTGGTGGTGGTAGTGGTTGTTGTGGTAGGTGGTAGTGGTAGTTGTGGTTGTAGTAGCTAGTGATATGTAGAGACTGACTAGGAGAGTGCGCGAGTGAGGAGAGAGAGAGAGAGAGAGAGAGAGAGAATAACCAAAACAATATATATATATAAACGGTAAAAAATATATATAAACAATAATATATCTATCTATCTATCTATCTACGGCCCGACGCCCTAATCCCGCAAAGGGTGGCCGCAAACAAAACGCCTCCAAGTCGCTCTGTCACCCACCATTTGACTGCCCTCCCCCCAGCTCACTCCCCCCTCCCTCATATACCTCTCAACTCCATCCCTCCACCTCAACCTCGGTCTTCCCCTCCCTCTCCCTCCCTCCACCTCACCTACATACACTCTCCTCGTCAGTCTCTCACTCTCCATCCTCTCCACATGGCCAGACCACCTCAGTGTGTTTCTCCTAACGCTTCCTATCACATCCACACCACAACGATCCTTCACTTCCTCATTCGTCAGCCTCTCTCCACGTAACTCCACATGCTCCTCACTCACACACACTCCTCGTCAGTCTCTCACTCTCCATCCTCTCCACTATGGCCAAACCACCTCAGTGTGTTCCTCATAACGCTTCCTATGACATCCACATCCACACCACAACGCTCCTTCACTTCCTCATTTGTCAGTCTGTCTCTCCATGTAACACCACATCCACCTCACTCACATACACTCTCCTCGTCAGTCTCTCACTCTCCATCCCCTTCACATGTCCAAACCACCTCAGTGTATTTCTCCTAATCTCAATAATATACAGTATACACATTAAATATATATACACACACAAATACATACACACAAATATACACACACAAATAATTCTACATATAGAAAAAATCAACAGTGGCAAAAAAATCATGAATAAAAACCAAATAATTCGCCTACAATAGCACATCACCCGCCATCAAAAAGGTCTAAATCCGGAATCGTTTCAAACAATAAAATGGCCGGAGTTTCATTATGGCGCCTTATTAGGAAGTGTGTTGTCTAGGATGAAGGGTGAAAGACTGACGAAGAGAGTGTATGTGAGTGAGGTGGAGGGGGGGAGAGGGAGGGGGAGGCCGAGGATGAGATGGAGGGATGGGGTGGAGAGGTATATGAGAGAGGGGGATGTGAGCTGGGAGCAGGGCAGTGAAATGGCTATGGATAGGGCGACGTGGAGGCGATTTGTTTGTGGCCACCCCGAACGGGATTGTGGCGTCTGGCAATAGATAGATAGAAGTTAATATCTCAATCTGTTCCTCAATGCTAAAAATAATAATAATAATAATAATAAAATGTGTTTCTGTTGCATGGAGGAAGAAATTATAGGATATGGCAAATTGTGTTCTTAAATCCTCTGGGAATCGGAGGCGTATCATCACAGATTCACCAAACTCTAGTCACTTCAAGCCACATACCGCAAAATAATGCCCATAAAGTTTGAATACAGTCTGCCCGCTTGATTTTGAAATATTTTGGTCACACACACACACACACACACAC
>NC_136956.1:1245974-1248474 GCF_032717465.1 Coenobita brevimanus
GGGAGGGAGGATGAGAAAGAGAGAAGGAAGAAAGGAAGGAAGGAAAGAAGGAAGGGAGGGAGAGACGGACGGATGGAAGGTGAGAAAGAAAGAAGGGAGGGAGGAAGGAAGGAAGGAAGGAGGGAGGGAGGGAAGGTGAGAAGGACGGAGGGAAGGTGAGGAGGGAAGGTGAGAAGGAAGGAGGGAAGGAAGGAAGGAGGGAAGGAAGGAAGGAGGGAAGGAAGGAGGGAGGGAAGGAAGGAGGGAGGGAGGAAGAAAGGAAGGGAGGATGGAAGGAAGGAAAGACAGAAGGAAAGAAGGAAGGGAGGGAGGGAAGGAAGGAAGGAAGGAAGGAGGGAGGGAGGGAGGGAGGGAGGGAGGGAGGAAGGAAGGAAGGAAGGAGGGAGGGAGGGAGGGAGGGAGGAAGGAAGGAAGGAGCAGGAGACAGAGAAGGAAGCTACATAAAGATATAAATAGATAGACAGATAGATAATAGACAGAGATAGATAATGAGGCAGCGATAGACACATAGATAGACAGTGAGCAAATAGATAGACTGAGAAATGTGGGCAGATAGATAGATAGACAGATGGCTGGCTGGCTGGCAGGATAGATAGATAGATATAGATAGACAGATAGATGGATGGATATAGATAGATAGATAGATGGATAGATAGATAGATCGGTTGATAGATATTGTTGATAAATGTTAATGTCCTTACAAATACACAAGTTATGATAGATAGATAGATAGATAGACAGATAGATACAGGATAGATATTGTGTTATATGGATACGTATATACAAGTTACTACTGAGAGAGAGAGGGAGAGAGAGAGAGAGAGGAATGTGAGAGGGGGAGGGGGTGAGGTGGAGAGAGAGGGTCGAATTGGAGCTGAGAATCTCTCTCTCTCTCTCTCTCTCTCTCTCCCTCTCTCTCTCACTTTACAAGCCTTTCTCACTGTTCCCTCTCTCTCTTTTTCTCTCTCCCTCCTCTCTCTCTCTCTCTCCCTCATTTTTCAATCATGGTGCCCCGTCTCTCTCTCTATCTATCGGTCTATCTACTTGCATCTATCGGCATCCATGAAACTATCTATCACTTCCACCCAATGTCTCTATCTATCTATCTATCTATCAGTCTATCGATTTATCTAACCCCTCATCTGTCTACCTATATCTATCTATCTATCTATCTGCCTGACCTTTCATCTGTGTGTACCTGTCTATCTATCTATCTGTCTATTTATCTATCTATGGATATTTATATTCTCTTTCTCTCTCTCTCTCCCTTATTTTTCTATCTATCCATCCATCCACAACTATATTCATATTTATCTACCCAAAATCTCTCTCTCTCTCTCATCTATCTATCCATCCATCCACAATTACATTCATATCTATCTACTCCAAATCTCTCTCTCTCTCATCTATCTATCCATCCATCCATAATTATATTTATATCTATCTACCTCAAATCTCTCTCTCTCTCTCATCTATCTATCAATCCATCCATATTTAAATTTATATCTATCTACCTCAAAATCTCTCTCTCTCTCTCTTATCCTTCTATCTATCCCTCCATATTTAAATTTATATCTATCTACCTCAAATCTCTCTCTCTCTCTCTCTCTCTCTTACCCTTCTATCTATCCCTCCATATTTAAATTTATATCTATCTACCTCAAAATCTCTCTCTCTCTCTCTCTCTCTCTCTCTCTCTCTCTCTCTCTCTCTCTCAAAAATTCCCGTACTTAGAGACACGAAATTTAAAAAAAATAAATATATTAATAATTATATCTCCCTCAGGCCTGCGTTGCCATGGTGACGGGAGGGAGGGAGGGAGGGAGGGAGGGTGGGAGGGATAATGGGAGAGGGAGGGAGGAAAGAGGGTGGGAGAGGGAGGGATAATGGGAGAGGGAGGGAGGGAAGAGGAGAGAGGGAGGGAGGGAAGAGGGTGGGAGAGTGGGAGGGATGATGGGAGAGGGAGGAAAGAGGGTGGGAGAGTGGGAGGGATGATGGGAGAGGGAGGGAGGAAAGAGGGTGGGAGAGTGGGAGGGATGATGGAAGAGGGAGGGAGGAAAGAGGGTGGGAGAGTGGGAGGGATGATGGGAGAGGGAGGGAGGGAAGAGGGTGGGAGAGGGAGGGATAATGGGAGAGGGAGGGAGGGAAGAGGGTGGGAGAGTGAGGATAATGGGAGAGGGAGGGAGGGAAGAGGGTGGGAGAGTGGGAGGGATAATGGGAGAGGGAGGGAGGGAAGAGGGTGGGAGAGTGGGAGGGATAATGGGAGAGGGAGGGAGGGAAGAGGGTGGGAGAGTGAGGGAGGAGGGGAGAGAGAGGGAGGGAGGGAGAGAAGAGGGTGGGAGAGTGGGAGGGATAATGGGAGAGGGAGGGAGGAAAGAGGGGAGAGGGAGGAATGGAGGGAGGGAGGAAAGAGGGGAGAGGGAGGAATGGAGGGAGGGAGGGAAGAGGGGAGAGGGAGGGAGGGAGGGAGGGAAGGAATAAGTGAAAAAGGGAAAGGGAG
>NC_136956.1:1258474-1320974 GCF_032717465.1 Coenobita brevimanus
GTCTTTTTCTGCCACTGAGCTACGTGAAATAAGCTGCAAAAGGACGAAAATCTGAACCAAGATAAGGTGAAAGGATGATAGTCACGAAGAAGTGCTGTATCATTTCAGCACTTGCCTACCACAACTACCACCACACATCACAACCATTACTACCACAATCAACCACCACAACCACAATTACCACCACATAACAGACCCAATTTCAAATCCCGCTGGGGCAGGGAACAGTTTAAGGATTTGAATTTCATAAGAGCAGACTTTCCTGATCTACCAGAAGACCCGCCGACATGTTGTAAAAATACCCCCGCTAATACCAATACACCAGTCCTGTATGAGACAGCCCTAGCATGTATTCAGTATGGACGGTGGTGTTGTAAAAATACCCCCGCTAATACCAATACACCAGTCCTGTATGAGACAGCCCTAGCATGTATTCAGTATGGACGGTGGTGTTGTAAAAATACCCCCGCTAATACCAATACACCAGTCCTGTATGAGACAGCCCTAGCATGTATTCAGTATGGACGGTGGTGTTGTAAAAATACCCCCGCTAATACCAATACACCAGTCCTGTATGAGACAGCCCTAGCATGTATTCAGTATGGACGGTGGGTGTTAGCGCCGAAGTGGTGACATGTACAGTAGAGGTGTACGGTACGTAGGACTACTGGGCCTTGAAAGCAGGTAGTGAAGCCTATGCCCAGAGTCGGAAAAAAATACCACCACCACCACAACTACCACACTCAACTGTTACCCATCTACCACACAATCACCCACAACTACCACATACAACCACCACCACAACTACCACAATCAACTAAGTTAGGCCAAGTACCACCATTACCACCCAAGCCACCACCACCACAGCTACCACAGTGGCCTCACCTGCTTTACACGGATCCAGGTAGATATCGTCGGAGATCTTGTTCTTGAAGTTGGTGATTAACAACTGTTCAATGGAGAACTTGGGAGCCCTTTTGAATGTTAACTTCTTGGAGGGAGGATTTAACGAGTATATGAGACCCGCCCTTACAAGACATAGGGCCACCAGGATCGAACCCCGCATGGCCGTCGGTAAATGCGGGGTCAGATTATAAAAGCCATCAGGGGTCGAGTCAGGTCACAGGTCACACTACAGGAGCACCAGCGCGCACGTCCACCCCTCACGACGTCTACCTCAGCACTGAGCATCCATTAGGGTTGCCAAATCTGAAGTCACGAGTAGCGCTAAACTTGCTCTCGAGAGTCGCTAGAATATAACCCAATGCGGAAACCTCACTGAAACCTCTTGAAAAAGCATTGAAATATATAGAACAATAGTAAAGCCATGCAAAAATCTAGAAAATATAGCTTGATGTTTTAAAAATAGACTGTAAAAAGTATCGCTAATTGGAAGTGAGCGTATTTATAGCTAGCGAAAGAAACGCTTACTTGGCAACTTTGGCTCCCATGCCCGCCAAGCCACATACATAAACACACCAGCGCCGCAGTTCTACAAAATATACTCTCTCTTTTCTCTTCAAACAATAAACACACATTAAAAAATCAACCGCGAACACACTTATACACTAATACCACGTAAATTATTTTTAGTTAAATTTCTCGGAAAATTGGATTAAGGATCGGACAGAGGTAGACTAATTTTAAGATGTTTACCGACTGCCACCTGACCCTCGCGCACGCATCCTTGGGCAGCGTCAACACTTCTTCTCTCCCATCTTATCCTTCTCTCCCTCCCTCCCTCCCTCTCTTCTTCCCTCCCTCTCGTACTTTACTCTTTCTCTCCCTCCCTCCCTCCCTCCCTCCTTCCGCATTCTCATAATCTCCTCGTTCTTGTCTTTGCTTCCTTTCTACTTCCCTTCCTTGTCGCTCCCTCCCTCCTTAATTCTTCCTTAATTTTTCCTCCTTCCGTCTCTCCCTTCCTACTACGTGTATTTTCGTCTTTCTCTCACTCCCCTCATCTCTTTTCTTCTTTCCTTCCCTCTAACTCTTTCCTTTTCTTTCTTCTTTCTTCCATGATTCCTTCCATCCATCCTTCCTTCTTTCATTCCCTCTAATCCTTTCCATTTCTTTTTCCTTTCCTTCTTTCTTTCCTTCAGTCATTATCTCCATGTATATTTTTACTTTTTCTCTCTTTCCTTCCTTCCTTCCTTATTTCCTTCCCTCCCTTTCTTCCTTCCTTCATTCTTTCACATTCTTTCATTCCTTCATATTTCCATTCCTTTCTTTTTCATTCGTGTCTCTTCTTTCTCTAATATCTTCATTACAAGCTTTCATCATCATTATTTTTATTATTATTATTATTATTATTATTACTATTATTGTTGTTGTTGCTGCTGCTGCTATTATTATTATTGTTGTTGTTGCATTATTATTATTATTATAATTATTATTACTGCTACTACTATTATTATCATCATTATTATTTTTATTATTATCATTTTACATATGAACAGATTTTGGGAAACACTATTTTCGATCCTTGTTTATTGACATTACAGAAAACGGTTTAGGGATAACTAAGGTAAATTTACCGTTTTCGTTTTAGACATTATGGTTTTATTTGTGGTTGCTGTGAGTTTTCTGCTTGCTGTAGGTCAATAGTAGAATTCTGTAGTAGTAGCAGTAGTCGTAGTGGTAGTAGTAGTAGTGGTAGCAGTAGTAATAGTAGTAGAATGTAAGCTATACGTATCATTTTGCAGTTGCATCTTCCATCTTCCTCTTGTGGGGTAGGAAGCGAGTTTAGAGATGAATATATAACTGGGCAGCGGAGACAAGCGGTTATACATGGAGAAATGAAGGCCGTTTATATTGGAAAACAGTTCCACCATCCAATTATATCAGCGCAACCACGTGAAGGCGTCTCTCTCTCTCTCTCTCCCTATCCCCCCTCCCTGACAAAGATCCCTAACCCCATTCAGTTCAGTTGATGGTCAGGTGTTGTCAGATTGGAGGGTTGATTTGACTAGTAACCAAGGAGACTCACTGTTACATTCTCGTCGGGTAAGGAAGCTCCCTAACACCTCTTCCTTAGCGATTTATTTTTGGATGTGGTTGGTCAATATTCTTTTGTACATTATCTATGTAGAGTATGGCGGTATCGGAAGGATTTATGTAACACAGAAGAGGACAGCGCATAATACATAACATAAATCGCTTAGGAAAAGGTGTTAGGGAGCTTATCAATACTGGAAGAATTTGTGTAGCAGATGCGGATTGTAAGGCAATAAACCGAATAAATCGCTTAGAGAAATGTGTTAGGGAAGGACTAATGTAACACTGAAGAGGTCGGTAAGGCGTAATAAATAAAATAAATCGCTTAGGAAAAGGCGTTAGGGAGTTTGTGATATTGGAAAGATTTATGTAACACCAATGAGGATGGTTAGGTGTAATAAACAAAATAAATCGCTTAGGATAAGGTATTAGGGAGGGATTTATGTAACACAGGACAGCAAAGTGTAATATACAAAATAAATCGCTAAGGAAAAGGTGTTAGGGAATGCATGTGCCAATATAGATCCGAATTTAATCAGTTATGAGATATTTTGTAAGTACATATTTAGAAAAGTGTGAAGGTAGGTAGCTAGGTAAGTAGCTAGGTAGGTAGGTAAGTAGGTAGGTAGGTAGGTAGGTTGGTAAGTAGGTAAGTAGGTAGGTAGGCAGGAAGGTAGGTAGGAGGGTAAGTACGTAGGTAGGTAGGTAGGTAAGTAGGTGGGGAGAGAGGAAAGTAGGTAGGAAGGTAGGTAGATGAGCAAGTAGGTAGGTAAGCAAGAAGAGAGAGAGAGAGAGAGAGAGAGAGAGAGAGAGAGAGAGAGAGAGAGAGAGAGAGAGAGAGAGAGAGGAGACGGAAGGGAGGGAGAGTGAAAAAGGAGGGAAGGAATGAACTACAGTATTTGTCAAAAGCATTTTTCTAATTTAAAAAAAAAATTGAAATTCTGGTTGAATGCACTTATATTGAGAGAGAGAGAGAGAGAGAGAGAGAGAGAGAGAGAGAGAGAGAGAGTTTCCAGTACCGTCTTACCCCCTCTACCGTTGCACCATCTCTCACTCCGGCTTTACTGTTAACCAAAAATTTCAAAAAAAGACAAAGTAACGGCTCTACATCCTTCTCAGAGCACTTCTTCATGACTAGCATCATATTCTAGTGTTAATTTGCTACAACTTTGCATTCAAAAAGGAAGGATGACAATTTTAGGCCAAGTTCGATTTCTTTTCCATTTATTTTCCATTTCACTCCTTTCTTTCCAGTTATTTACGTCTGTTTAATATCGACACACCTTCCATCAGTACCATACAAAAAGATTATCTAGGTGTAACGTGCAAAATAAATCGCCGAGGATTAGACGTTGCTAAAAGTCCGGAGCCAACGAAAAATGTCTTAATTCAGTACCGAGGCAATTTATTTGAACTTTTATTAAGCATCACTAGACATTAATGTTAAAATTTTATTGGCTATTTTTTAACTACGAAACAGTGATGCTAATACTTGCTCAAGGAGTACCTCAAATTGTGGTTTAAAATTCCCGCCTTGAAGTTCCGGGAAAGAGAGGAAATTTCAGCGGAATGGAGGCTATTAGTAATTTCAAGTAAATCTTATCTAGTGCACCTAGTACAAATAGAAGCATGTCAGATGAATTGGTATGATTTATTATACCACAATTTTGTAAAAAAACAAAACAAAAATAACTGGTATTAATTACCAATGAAAATATTGGGAATGTATAATTTCAATGCCAAAAGACTCCTGCGGGAAGAGGAAGGTTCGAGGTTGTTGGAGCATGTGTGAATTTTATCGCAATTTATCGGTGTTATCAGTGGCTATTATCAAGAATCCTGGCAAGAAGGTAAAAATGCAATATCGTGGGAAGCACCTTAAGGCCGAAAAACACCGGGATGTAGGCGGACGTGGATATGTGAGTGGAAGAAGTGGAAATTTTGTGAAGGAGAGCAGACGCATCCATTTTGACTCATCAGGTACGTAAGTACGTAACAAAAAGTCCATCTATACTGAGTCACTAATACTTAGGCGAGTAGGAGAGTTGGTTATGTGTTCTTAGTTGTTAGTACAGTATCATAGGTAGTGATTTAGGCTAAGGACGGTAATATATTATCTTTATCGGTAGTTGGATAAAATAATAAGCTAGTTAAGTAAGGCTATATAGAGTTGTAGTCAGCACATTTGTGTTTTGAAGAGCACTTAAGCATAACTTTCTTTTAAAAAGGGGCCAAAAGTATCACTGAGGCTGTGACGTCACCATAACTAATGATAACGGTGTCAGCCAAATAAGGGGGATTTTTTTTTTCCTTGATGCTCCCAGATTCGTTGGTTATCTGAGTGTGCTGTATGACACTGTATCCCTAAATTAGGCTGGGTAACTTCAACGGCATTTCCGTCACAAGTCTATGGAGGGTTCAGTATCATGTCGCCAGTCATTGCTGCGATCATAACCATTTACAACGCTGGGTGGTAACCATATAACCAAACCATACGTGTTCCCTACGTGTCAACAAGTGGGTTGGTGGAGGGTTAGTGCCCCTCCCTGTAAAACAAATAACTCAGAGTCAAATGGCCACCCTGTATGGGATTGTGGCGTCTGGCAATAGATAGATTGATAGATAGATGATGTGCAGCCTTCTCCCTGCAGTACTGCCACCCCAGCGGTACCCAGGCAGTAGGTCGGTCTTTTCACTGAGGGTCACCTTACCTTGCCTTTCCAGTGGCTGTCGTTAGTTCTTGCAGTTGGTCTTTTCACTGAGAGCCACCTAACGTAACCTTGGTTCTCCAGTGGCTGTTGGTAGCTTGCCGTGCCGATAAGAGTCACTAGCCAGGGTGGTTGAAGAGCCCTGACTACGCCTTCTCCCTGAGCTAAGCTGCTTTTCAAGGTTTGTGCAGCTTTCAAGGTTAGGTTTGAGTTGGTTAAAGACACTGGATAGAGTCTGAGGGAAGGGCAGCAAAGCCTCCCCCAGTTAGGACAAAGTTAGGTTTAGTTTGGTCGTGATAAGGCTCGGTTCAGGTAACTTTTTAATGTATTTTGTTCAGTTTGGGTTTTACTGCATATCTGGCTTCCGGCAATGTACAGTGATAGCCTTTGTTTTAATCCATAGCTGACTTAACATTTAGGGGTAGGGGTCATTTGCAACAAGCTGACATATCAAAGTATAGTAAAATACTTAAAAAAAGAAAAAAAACATGGGGGCAACAAAGGAAGAAAATTCTGAACCAAAAGACTAAATACAACCTGAGCCAAAGAAAAAGTATCATTAAAGGCTTAGGCCCATTTTTGTCAAAGCTGATGTAGTGTGTGGCATTGTAAGTGCTGGTGGTGGCCGATACCAGCTACAGTAATCCCTCTACTTTCCGAACATCCCCATTTACCTGACATAATCGTCCCGGGATCCAATTTTCCCAAAATGGTCCGAAAACCGCAAAAAAAAAAAAAAAAAAAAAAAAAAAAAAAAAAAAAATCCCGCCCGTAATTTGAACTTGGCGCGCGGCGCGGGACAGCTTTGTTGTGGTGCGTCATTCCTCCGACGTCCGCTAGAGCGCCCCTGCATCCTCCCCACTTTCCCCCTGTCTCTTGTTGTGATTGAACGCTCGTTGTCATGGCTGCCCACGTGCTCGCTTTTGTGGTGGTGCCTTACCTGCTGCAGGCATTCCTGCTGCTCTTGTGCCTCTCCATTGTGTGTGTGATGAAGGCCCCGCCGCCTGAGAAGAGGAAGAGAATGGTTCTGACTCTGGAGAAGAAGCGGGAGATATTGGAGAAAGTAGATGCGGGATGGTCTTCGTCACGCATCCTCCGTGAGTTCAACCTGGCCTGATCTACTTTGTTTGATATTTAGAGATCCCGAGACAAACTCATGCAGTACACGGCTGACTTCTCGTCAAAAAGCAAACGCAACATGGAGAGGAAGATGATGTTTTCTCCCAAGTTTGCTGAAGTCGACCTCTCCATGTTGATTTGGCATCGACAGCAACGTGCTGCTGGTGTGATGGTACGTGGTATGGAGCTGAAGGCTGCTGCTGAGAAGTTCGCAAGGCTTCACGACGCCCTAGACTTCAAGGCATCCGAAGGTTGTCTCTTCGCGTTCGAGATACAACATGGCCTTACCAACCGTAAGTCTCATGGCGAAGCGTTGGACACCAACGAGGATGGAGTAGACGAGTTTCGGCACAAGGTGAAGGGCTTGATCGATAGGGAGGGCCTCACTCTCGGTCAGGCCTACAACGCTGACGAAACTGGTTTATTCTATCGCTCTTTGCCTACGAACACTCTAGCCGAGGAGACGGAGAAGCGTGTACCTGGCTGCAAGCTCTGCAAGCAACAGATATCTGCTTTGTGTTGTGCCAGTGCTAACGGCATGCACCGGCTTAAGCCCGTTGTTGTTGGCCGTGCAAAGCAGCCTCGGTGCCTTCGTGGGGTGATGGATGTCCTTCCTGTCGTCTGGTACCATTCCTTGAAGGCATGGTTCACAGCCCAGATCTTAAAAAACTGGTTCCACCGCTGTTTCATCAAGGAGGTCATACATTACCAGACGGAGAAACTGGGAATCCCACACGACCAGGTAAAGGCCCTCCTTCTCGACAATGCACCTGCCCACCCATGCGACAAGGACTTGGTGGTTGACAATGGCCGCATTAGGTGCATGTTTCTGCCACCTAATACTACTACTCTCATCCAACCAATGGACCAAGGAGTGATCGTGGCAACGAAGTGGCTATACGGCCAGAAGTTCCTGGACGAGGTGATGGTTGTTCTCGAGGACGAGGATGAGCGGAGGGAGGGACGGGACACGTGAGACCAGCGGAATTTGGAAAACCTTCGCCGCTACAACAAGTCTGCGCTGTACAACTGGGCCAGTGCATGGAAGGAAATCCTTGTCAAGATTCTAGAAAATGGTTGGTCTCGTCTGCTTCTCGGAACGGATGTGGAGTACGATTTCCTAGGTTTCGACGTGGATGACTTCCATGCACGTCTACGTGCGTACGGCTATGATGTTGATGTGGACGAAGTGTGTGAGTGGTTGGACGACGACGAGGGCGATCCTGGGTATCAGACATTGTCGGATATTGAGGTCACATCTTCAGTTGCAGGTGTCAGTACCCAGCTTGAAGATTCCGACGAGGATGGCAACGATGATGCTGACTCCTCTCGGCGTGACACAACTCCAGCCATCCCCAAGCTGAGCGCACTCCGGGAACATCTAGAGTTCGTTCTGGACTACCTGGAACACCCGGACTGCGACAGGGAGATGGGACCCCTGGGACGTGGAGGAAGTGCGTGCTTTCAGGCAGCGCATCATTAAGCGTCGTTCCTTGCGTCAATCAACGATTGACAGCTTTTTCAGGCCCGTGACCCCCGCTGTGCCCAGCCCTGGCTCCACTCCGTTGCCTCCCCAAGACAGGCCCTCATGCTCCGAGCCACAGCCCAGCACATCAGCCACGGTGGAGTCATCGCTCGATGTGAGTTTGCGTCTATCTCCTGAGTCGTCTGCAGTGGGTACGCCATCACTACGACCCAGCGACGCACCCCTAGGTCACCTCCCAGCGATACCCTCAGACTCTGACAGTGATTAAACGGCAAGAACTCCACTAGACCACACGGGAATTTGGTGTTGTGCAGTGAAAGAAAAACAGTGCATACAGTATTGTTAAGAAATTAGAAATTTGAGTGAAAAGACAAACAATTTTGGACAAAATTTAACGTAAATAAACTTAATTTGTTTTGAAATTGGTTTTATGAGTGGAAAGACTTAAAGTGCAGAGTGCAACACAAGTTACAAAGGAACATAAGTAAGACAAGAGTGCGCAGTGTGAAGAGAACGGACTTCTGAGTGCGAATGACTAAGTTCAGTGCAAGACTTCATGAACAGTGTACTGCAAGTGCTTCAGGAAATCCTTCTTACTGTCAGAGTCTGAGAGGAGGCGGTTATTCATCGAGATGGCCAGGGACTTGCTGTAAGTACCCAGAATGTTTCATACTGTACTGTACTGTATTTTCCATACTATACTTACCTCAAACACCTCATTTCACTCTTTTATGTCCCTTATTGGTGTGAATATACTGTGTCTTAGGTGCTATGCATGTGCAGTAGGGAGGTGTTTTTCTGAGTTAGGCTAGGTTAGGGTCCATAACTACCAGTCCAGGAGCCAGGGACTTGAAAGTACCCAGAATGTTTAATATTGTATAAACTCACCTCTAAAACCTCATTTTATGGTTCTTTTGCATTTATTTCAGTCTTTTATGTCCCCTGTTGGTGTGATTTGGGTCTTAAATATGTGCTATGCATGTCCAGAGGGAGTTGTATAGGTGTTTTTCTGAGTTAGGGTCCATAAGTACAAGTCCAGGAGGCTATTGCCCACTATCAGGACAGGACCACTTTCCGGACATGCCTTTGGCTCTATTACGTCGGATAGTGGAGGGATTACTTTCATATTGATACAATACTGATTACATTTTTTACTTGTATCAGCAGTATCCATTACCGATACCAATGCCTTTGCTTAATACTGTTTTATATATATATATATATATAGCCTGGAGCCTCTGTGGTACAGTGGTAAAGTGTGCGTTTTTGTACACTGAAGAATGGGGGTTCGCGCCCCACCAGGGTAATAAACTTTGGGAGCATTCTTCTGGCCACGTACTGCATTGGCGGACACAAGGGGTGCTGCGGTTGAACCAGTGTTGCATACTATAAAGTATGCTTGCACCCAGTCGGCTTGCGTGGGCTGATTACACTTGGTTCACAGACTACACACACATCCAAAGCCACTCCAAAACTACAGTTACACTTACAAGCTTTTCTCACCCTACATACAATCTCTACCAGACAGCCTAAGCCACTTGGTAGAGATACATTGGCTGTATCGTCCCTACTTCGGTCGGGATAGGCCGGTCCTGCAGTGGACACTCAAACGGCTGATGAGATGAGATGAGATATATAGCCTAGGGATGCCAGCACTGATGTGACAGTGGTTTCCGGTCGAGGTCAGTGGTGTGACTGTTATACAATACGGTTACACGCCCGGTGACGTGGGACGACAGGAGACAAAGACACACGTCTGCCAAATATTATCCCTGCTTTTCAGCTTAGTAAATAATGACTTTTCTGCTTATTGAAATTACTGTACTTCTTTCTCCTTTAAAAATTGTCAAATAGAAACACTTTACTTCAGTAATCGAAATATCTATACCTAGGCACCAGTATCGATACTTAAGGTTAAATAGCTGGTATCAAAAGTATTAATATTTTGGTATCAGTATGCCTACCCCTAGTAAGTGCATCTGTGGCTGCTTAGTTTCCGTCTGCAAACCCAGTTGAGCTGTGTAGAACTGAAATATTACTACCACCGATTACGGTATAAACACTATCTATCTATCGCTCGACGCCCTAATCCCGCAAAGGGTGGCCGCAGACAAAACGCCTCTAAGTCACTCTGTCACCCACCATTTGACTACCCTCCCCCCAGCTCACCCCCCCCTCCCTCATATACCTCTCAACTCCATCCCTCCACCTCATCCTCGGTCTACCCTTCCCTCTCCCTCCCTCCATCTCACCTACATACACCCTCTTAGTCAGTCTTTCATTCTCCATTCTCTCCACATGTCCAAACCACCTCAGTGTATTTCTCCTAATCTAAACACGGGTTGTGGTAAAAGATCTTGGTGGGTGAGAGGTAGAAATGAGATGGGTGCTTCATCTTGAGAGTTTACCGTGTGGACAACTTGCTCTACAGAAAGGCAGAGAGTAATTGCCTCTGCCCAGTAGCCTATGTTAAGACACCTGTGCTGTTGGTGCCCCGGGATGACATCACATACGTTACTTCATATATCCTATCTATCTATCTATCGCCAGACGCCTCAATCCCGTTTGGGGTGGCCACAAACAAATCGCCTCCAAGTCGCCCTGTCCCCCGCCATTTCACTCCCCTGCTCCCAACTCATATATCCTGCATGATGAAAACATGGCCCTTATTTGTGCTGAACTGGCTATATATACAGTATCATTAATATTAGTCTCCTTCAGAGGAATTTCATGTATGTAATGGTCATGGCATGTTGTTTATCACTCACTTGCCCCCAGTACCCATTTTCAATCTCTAAGCTGCCAAAACCAGCTTCATCACGGCTGCTCCTGACCTTGATCCACAGGGTTATGAGGACGGGCACAGTTCCAGTGAAAAATAATTTGGCTGAGGTGGTTTGGACATGTGAAGAGAATGGAGAATGAAAGACTGACTAAGAGGGTGTATGTAGGTGAGGTGGAGAGAGGGAGAGGTAGACTGAGGATGAGGTGGAGGGATGGAGTTGAGAGGTATATGAGGGAGGGGGGGGTGAGTTGGGGGCAGGGTAGTCAAATGGTGGGTGACAGAGCGACTTGGAGGCGTTTTGTCTGCGGCCACCCTTTGCGGGATTAGGGCGTCGGGCTATAGATAGATAGATAGACTTGTATCACTTTGGCCGACAGGTATGGTGCAGCCTGGTGTCACCAAAGATGACTTCAAAGTTTGGAGCTGATCCGTTGGCTTGGATGAGGTACGAGGCCCTGTGATGTCACCATACTGTAAATACCGATGTGGTGTCAGGCAAAGTAAAGGCAGGGAAGTGTTTGACCATGCTTTGCCAAAATAGCCCAAGAATTGCTGTTGCCGGTGTTCCAGCGGGGTTTTTAAACTATTAAAGAAAATATAAGTAGACAATGGACTGAGTGGGGCATGGAAGGCACACTGGCAGCTGTTGTGCGGTACATATTTATTGACCCTCACAGCCTCACCCTGAACACCTGCCCCCCGCACCTTAACCCTTTCGATACTTAGGGTAGCGGTGCAAAAGTCACCCGCTTATTACTGGACGACGCACGCTGCGTCAAACCTAATCTCACCTGCTAGTTACTGGATCACGGAGGCTGCGTCGAATAAAAACGCCCCTTGGTGGAAAGAAAAAGCATCGTAAATTAGCACATAATTTATATTCGCTGAACTTTTTATCAACACCATAAGCAAGTACAACTATTCGAGATTATGAGGGAAAAAAAACACTAGAAGTAAAACTAAGGATGTGAGGATGAAATGTGTAAGAAGTACCGTGAGCGCGGAAACGGGGGTTCTCCCAGCACTCGGCTAAGGTTAAGTCGGCCCAGGTCCTGAGTACGTGCCTGCAGTTGGACGCAGCCTCTGTCGTCCAGTAACGAGAGGGTTAATAATTCAGATCAAAGTACAGCAGGATGACCACACCTGGAAAAAAGAAGTTGCCTATCACTGGGACAGAGAATCATGTTCCTGCTGAGTGTACACTGACCTTTACCTGTGACCAGCACTTCCACTTTGTGTGTGTGTGTGTGTGTGTGTGTGTGTGTGTGTGTGTGAAAGAGAGAGAGAGAGAGAGGGAGGGAGGGAGAGAATTACAGGCTGTACACATCATTTCCACATAAACCTCATCAAAATCACCAGTGTGCCTTTTCTTCTAACTATTTTCACCCTTTCGAACACCAAACTCCTTCTCTGTGCACCTCCCAGTCTAGTATTAGTCCAGGAGGTAATGTTTTATATATTTTACATGTGATGGTGAAGTCAGGGTCTTATAGTATATGCTGCAAGTTGTTCAGGATTCTCCATACTCTTTTTATTATTATTATTATTATTTTTTGTTATTTTTTATTTCATTTTTTTTATGTCTGTCTATTTGCCAAGTGCCTTAATCCTGTAACGGGTGGCCACAAACAAATCGCCTCCATGTCGTCCTGTCCCCCTCCATTTCACTGCCCTGCTCCCAGCTCAACCCTCCCCCTCCCCTCTTTCATGTACCTCTCCACTCCATCCCTTCATCTCATCCTCGGCCTCCCCCTCCCTCTACCCCCGCTCCACCTCACTCTATTATTATTCTATGTATTATTTTTAATTCTTTAATGCACCACCAGATGTAGTGATAGTGTACAGTATGTGTAGGTAAAGTAACATGTAATCTATTTTTACAGGTTGTGTACATGATGGTGAAGATTTAGCCATGTGGTGTCTGCGGCAAATAATTCAGTTAGTGCACAAGGTGAAGACCAGCGGGTGACACGCAGTACTACACGATATATGGAGCTCTTTGAGGTGGTTTGGCCATGTGGAGACGCTGGACTGCGAGAGACTGATGAGGAGTGTATGTGAGTGAGGCTGCGGGGGGGAGAGGAAGGGGGAGGCCAAGGATGAGATGGAGGGATGGAGTGTAGAGGTATATGAGAGAGGAGGTGGGAGCAGGGCAGTGAAATGGTGGGGGACAGGGAAGCATTGAGGCTGTTTGTTTGTGGCTACCCCTTATGGGATTAAGGCGTCTGGCAATAGATAGAGAGATAGATAGTGTTCATAGCCCATACTGCCACAAACCCACGACACCAACATCCGCAGCCTGGCCAACATCACACAACAATGCCAACACTGCACTTCCATCAACATACATTAGGTAAGAGTAGGATGAACATAACACAGCTCCATTCAAGTGTTTCGTTTCGTTTCGTTTTCGTTTCTTTTCGTTTCGTTTTTAAAGGCTCCAACATGCATGTGTCGGCCTTGGTCACCTAATGGCGGCTCTCCACGCTGCACGATCCATTGCAGCCTCCCTGTTCAGTCCCTTAACCCTAAGGTCACACTTAATGACCTCGTCCCATGTCTTTCTCGGTCTACCCCTCATAACCCCACCCCCAATATTAACACTTCTCACCTTCCTCACCCAATTATCATCCCCCATCCTCTCCACATGTCCAAACCACCTCAATCTACCTCTCCTCATCACAACACCAATACACTCCAGTCCCATCCTACCTCTCAACTCTTCCATTGCAAACCCAGCCCCTCCAGGCCTTGCACGCAGGGACGCACTGTGTATGTTTTTCTTTAATTTTCTTAGGCAGTTAAATGTATTGCACCACACTCTTAACAACATAGGTAGGATTATCATGGACATAACACAGCTCCACTTAGATTGATGTTATTTGATGTGATTTTCCAAGACTTTGAAATAGATTGCGATGGACTCCTGATGGCAGAGATGTAGTTTTGTGTGTTGGTGATTTTCTTAGGCTTTCAGACAGAATGTAAAGAATTCTTGGTGGTGGTACTGTCAGAGAAGAGGGAGAGTGGCCATGTACAGTTTGCCACAAGGGCATGGGAAGTAATTCCATCTTGTGCAGTGTTTGTGATAAGTGGGTGCACAAGAGATGTAGTGGTATTAGAGGTAGACTGCAAGATAATGCAGTGTTTGTGATAAGTGGGTGCACAAGAGATGTAGTGGTATCAGAGGTAGACTGCAAGATAATGCAGTGTTTGTGATAAGTGGGTGCACAAGAGATGTAGTGGTATTAGAGGTAGACTGCAAGATAATGCAGTGTTTGTGATAAGTGGGTGCACAAGAGATGTAGTGGTATTAGAGGTAGACAGCAAGATAATGCAGTGTTTGTGATAAGTGGGTGCATAAGAGATGTGGTGGTATTAGAGGTAGACTGCGAGATAATGCTGATATTGTGTGTGGTGTGTTGGGGGGAGCAGGTGGAGATTGTCAGCCGTGAAAGGACTGAACTTGCTGGTGAGTCTTGAGTGTGTGGCAGAGTTTTGTTATTTAGGAGACATGTTATGTGCTGGAGGTGGGGCTGGAGCAGCTCTGTGGCTAGAGTGAGAAGTGGTTGGAAGAAGTTCAGGGAGCTGTTGCCTCTCCTGACATTGAGAGGGCTCTCCCTCCGTGCTAAGGGATCTTTGTATGCAGCATGTGTTGGGAGTGTAATGCTGTATGGTAGTAAGAGGATATTCACAGGCTCAGACATAGAGAAATGACAGTTTTGGTGGATGTGCGGTGTGTCCATAAATGCAAGGACAGGAGGGGCTAGGTTTACGATGAAAGTGTTAAGAGGAATAGTGGGACTGGAGTGTATTGGTGTTGTGGTGAGGAGGGGTAGATCGAGATGGTTTGGGCATGTGGAGAGGATGGAGGATGACAGTTGGGTGCGGAAGGTGTGAAGTGTGAACGCTGGGTTGTGAGAGGCAGACCAAAAAAGACCTAGGATGAGGTCATAAAGTGTGACCTCAGCAATAAGGGACTGAATAGGGAGGCTTTCAGAGATCAAGTTGAGTGGAGAGCTGCCATTAAGTGACCAAGGGCTATGTAAGCAAGCATGGTAGAGCTTTTATAAATGATATGTGGGCCGAACCTTGACCCACCATCGTCTCTCCTCTATCTATCTATTGCCAGACGCCTCAATCCCGTTTGGGGTGGCCACAAACAAATCGCCTCCAAGTCGCCCTGTCCCCCACCATCGTACCAGTGACAAATGTAGCACACGTTGAGTAGGCTGAGAGTGGCAGAAAAGGCTGCAAATGCCACTAGCTTTATTACACATTTCAAGTCATTCCTCTATACTCCATCCCAAAACAGTGCTTGGAAACTTACCACTTCAACCCAATGCTGGAGCTGTAAACTCTGGAACTGTCTCCCTCTGTCTGTATTTCCTGCTGCCTATGATCTCCAGTCTTTCAAACACACACACACACACACACACACACACACACACACACACACACACACACACACACACACACACACACACACACACACACACACACACACATGCAAAGATTATGTATAGGATAATGGTGATACTTAAACCACACACACACACACACACACACACACACACACACACACACACACACACACACACACTGGAATGCACTAATTATTCATAAATTTAAGAATATGTATGATAAAAGTGATTTAATACGCGGGACAGTACGAACTTGACTCATTACTGTATAAATACAATTAGGTAAGAACACGTAGGTAAAAACACACACACACACACACACACACACACACACACACACACACACACACACACACACACACACACACACACACACACACACACACACACACACACACACACACACACACACACACACACACACACACACTACCCCCAGACAGTGTTAGTAATCAAGGTTCAGAAGGAAGGGACTAATGTGTAATATATTTTTCAGGCTCTAGAGTTGTCTCAGCCGCCGAAACTGTCAAGAGAGAGAGAGAGGAGGGGTAGGGTGAAGGTCGGAGAAGAAATCCAAGTTATTATGTTCCAGTTGACATTCACTCGGCCTCACTACCTCCACACTCTGGTAAGTATGCGAGTGTGAAGACTGTTTATTACCCCTGTCAGTGAAGGGGGAGGGTATGTATTCTCATCTGTTTGTTTGTCCACATTGTATCTATCTATCTATCTATTGCCAGACGCCACAGTCCCGTAAGGGGTGGCCATTTGACTCATGAGTTATTTGTTTTATGGGGAGGGGCACTAACCCTCCACCAACCCACTTGTTGACACGTGGGGATCTAAGTTACTGATGAATTTACGTTGAATTTTGTGTATATGTGAGTTGTAGACCAAGGAAGAGGTGATTGAATTTTGGTGGTGATGTAATCTGATTGTCTAGTGTAGGGTGTTGGGGAGGTATGTGCTCTGTGAAGGTTTTGTGGTTGATATTGTGGTGCCAAGCCTGTGTGGACGTGAAGCCAGTGGTGTGCGACCAAAATTAACCTTCTGCTAATCCACCATCCTCCTTTTTTAGAATAGGGAGTTCAGGGACATTTGTGTATTAGTGCTGGCATGCTGAATCAGTCTCTCTCTCTCTCTCTCTCTCTCTCTCGAACAGGAAGGATTTGTGTGTCGTTGCCAGTGCGTAGAGACATTCCTCTGCAATACCATTTATTATTACTGTTGTTATTATTATTATTATTATTATTAAATGTCAGGACCAGCATGCCTAGCCCCGGGTTCCTACGCCCTTCATTGGGTGGCATAGGATTGGATGATGGATTGATTATTATTATTATTATTATTATTATTCTCTGTTTACCAATATATTCTTGAAGGACTTAAAATTGCCCTTTCCACACTACAGTAGATTATCGTATTGTGTTCTTTATAAAGGCACAAACATGCTTGCCTTTGTCGGCCATGGTAACCAAATGGTGGCTGTCCATGCTGCGTAACACGTGAATTATGCTAGTTATGCAGTTACATGTTTTTTTAATGCAAGGAAGAAGGAACCAAAGGCAAGAAATCCGCAAGACTGTTCCTGCAAAAGCGAGAGAGAGAGAGGTCTGTTAATTTTGAGATGCCTGGACACACTGCCTCTTTTAAACAGTGGAGGTCGTAGCCAGAGGAAGACAGTTGCAGAGTTGACCTGTTGCATACGTGAACGACTGAGAGTGTAGGTTAATTCTTGCATTGTAGAGTTGGGAAAAAAATGGGAGCGAGAGTTTTATGAGGTGTGGGTTAATTGGGGTGGAATTGGATGGCAGGGGACAACATTGACGCTGTTTGTTCATAGTATTCTCCTCACCCCAGCATTAGGCAGATTGTTATTATTACATTATTATTATTATTATTATTTATTATTATTATTATTATTATTATTATTATTATTGTCATTGTCGTCATCATCATCATCATCATCATCATCTTTGTCATTATCATCATCATCGTTATTGTCATCTTTGTCATAATCATCATCGTTATCATCATCTTTGTCATAATCATCATCATCGTTATCATCATCATCATCATCATCATCATCTTTGTCATTATCATCATCATCGTTATCATCATCTTTGTCATAATCATCATCGTTATCATCATCTTTCTCATAATCATCATTGTTATTGTCATCATTATCATCATCATCATCATCATCATCTGTAGAGTCTTAGATATTGTAAACAGCAGTTCATTAAGGTTCCTTTTCTCCCTCTGAAGGACATTTACCACCTTTCCCCAGGCAGTAGTAGTTGTTGTGGTCGCTGACTCACCTGAAATGGAAACTTGGTGGACTGCCGGCCTGAAATTGTCCATCTGCTACAGTCCACCATCTTCCTTTCTGGGAATATGGAAGTACTGGAGGAACACGTGTATAACCAGGGAATTGATCCAGACAGATGATGTAAATAGGTCAGGTTAGGTCATCATAGGTCTCATGGACTAGTGGTTGTAGTAGTTGCAGGCCACGGGTCATCACATCAACCCAGTAGACTGCAGGCCGAACGTACCCTTGTGTTGGAGGATGGGGAAGGGATGGCAGTGAGTAATGTTATCAGGCAGCTTCTCCGCCTGGTCCTGTTGATGCCACCACATGAAGGCATCCCTCTCCACTCTATAGCGGTTAATTAAGGCCTATATTGAACTCCTTCACAGACAAAGTATCAACAGACCTGAGAATTTCGTCTAAAAATCTATTCTTTTTTTCAAGGGACCTCCTGTACTACTACTGCTGGTGTTTCATCTGGTCTGGGTGCTGCTGCTGCTGCTGGATTGTTACAGCTGCTGTTGCTGCTCCTGGGGCTCCTGTTGCTGTTGGCAGTCTGCTGGTGGTGGTGTACCTGCTGTTGCATCAGTGTGTTCTGCCACTGCCTGGCATATGGGCCACCTGAAATCTATGGAGGAATATTTTCATCAGCCTACCCTGAACAGCCTCTGCAGAGCCAGTCCATAGTTGGCCTGACCATCCCAGTCTTCAAAGCTACACCCCACAGCTATGACTACAGCTACTACTACTCTTCCTCCCTATGCAGCTACCACCCCAGACCTCAAATGAAAGCAACACCCCACAGCTACGACTACAACTACTTCTACAGCCACCATCCATCAGAAATGTGAGTCGCACATTTTTGGTTCGTCCACCTTACCTTGGCGGAGAATTTCGTCCATGGGCAGCCTAATTCCCATAGTTCCTTTGCAGAATAAGACAAGGATAGCAGTACTGTGGCTCTGCATCCTTGCCATAGCACCTTCTAGCCAAGTTGAGGTGGACGGAGTATGTTTAACAGTGACTCCCTTGCTTAGGATATTTTTATTTGAGTTCCTCACCCCATTATATCTATCTATCTGTCTGTCTATCTATCTGTCTATTGCCAGGTGCCTTAATCCCGTAAGGGGTGGCCACAAACAAATTGCCTCCATGTCACCCTGTCCCCCGCCATTTCACTGCCCTTCTTCCGGCTCACACCCCCCACTCTCATATACCCCATCCTTGGGTGGGAAAGGAGGTTGGCTGATGATGATGATGATGGATAATTGTGATGATTTTGAGATAGATAGACATAAAGTTTCCCCAGGTTATTTTTCACACCCTTACCTGCTCGTACGGTATCTCCCAGGTGAACCGTGTCTGGTGTTTGTTCAAGTTTGTGGCTGTGGTACTTCCCAGTATTTTGTTTGTTCAAGGATATTGGCTTGTCTTCTGTGTGGCTGTGGTCATTTCCTAGCATTATTTCCTAGCCAGCCTCCTATGCCACCTAGAAGACTCAACAGTGAATTGTGGATTTGATTGATGATGATGACTGTTATTATTATTATTATTATTATTATTAACGTTGGGTCTGGTTAGTACTTGGATGGGTGACCGCCTGGGAACACCAGATGCTGTTGGCATAACGTTCTCCGTACGTGTCAAGTGGGGTTGGTGGAGGATTAGTGCCCCTCCCTGTAAAACAATTAACTCTAAGCCCTTGGCCACCCCGTTTGGGATACATGGCGTCTGGCAATGAATGAATGAACGAATTATTATTATTGTTCTTGGTGGGTGGGTAAATCACTTTGACACACCCTAGTGAATTCATGCATGGGATTGATGATGATGATGATTAGTATTAGTGTTGTTTTTGTTTTTGTCCTTAGTGGGTGGGAACATCACTTTCACAGCACCCGCAACCCACCATTGTGTACCACGTTATATATCAGTTACAACATCGGTATGTGTGGGGCTTTGGAGTTCTGATTTTTTTAAAGAGAGGAGTTCACACTGCTGATTTTGGAAGGCTGAGTGGCACAGGTGGATGATTTATATAAGTACACATGGATGCAGCAGCCTTGGCTTGTGATAACCACGTTGTTTGTGTGGGGATGTCATGCGTTCTGAGGGGGTTCCTATCACGATTCATTTCTTCCTTTATTTTCTTTACAACCCCTTATCTGGCCATCGCAAGCCCGATGCTGCACACTACGTTCACACCTGTGAGATGCTGGACCGCACATCACAGACACCCCTTCAGTGACCAATCCTTCGTTTCCCCATTTTACAAAGAGGCCTGGGATTGAGGTACTGTCTGTTGTAATATATACCTTATAGGGCCACATCCAGCTGCAGCACATTACCTCCTTACACCACCATGTGTCTGTCTAGTTGTGTATTACCACCAAGTGCAGTAAATTATACCCTGGGTAGCAAGAAGACACTTGGCCTGTCACTCAGTGTAGTTGTGAGATGTCCATTTTTCATTCATTCATTGCCAGACGCCATGTATCCCAAACGGGGTGGCCAAGGGCTTAGAGTTAATTGTTTTACAGGGAGGGGCACTAATCCTCCACCAACCCCACTTGACACGTAGGGAGAACCACTTTGCATTAATTTCATCGAACCACGGTTATGCGAGAGGATTGAATCTCCTTGGTTAGTAGTCAAACAAACAGCCAGTTTCACTATCTCCTGCTGTCAGCTGAACAGACAGGAGACATCTTTGCCATGTTTGAGTAAAGTGACTAAGGTTAGAGACATCAGGACAGTCCTACGCTGCCACAGACTGTGAAATTTGTAGCAAGAGTCCTGTCCTTAGCATGTGCGAAAGTATGTAGACACTTCCCTGCCACCTGTACTAATGGCAGGTGTTGTTTGTAATAATATATGTGGTATGGACTGCACACCAAAGTTACTGCTGTTTCGTCGTCCACAATCCTTTTTTGGTAAGGTGCTGTACTCGCACAGTTCAAGCGCTGGTTCGAATCCTCTTCTCCCTGCGTGTCAAGTGGGGTTGGTGGAGGATTAGTGCCCCCTCCCTGTAAAACAATTAACTCTAAGCCTTGTCCACCCCGTTTGGGATACATGGCGTCTGGCAATGAATGAATGAATGTAAAAGAACCAGAGGCTGTGAGTATAACCTGACGGCTTCAATATCCCATCATTACCATAGGAAGGGGTCTGTACCAAGCATCAGTATAAACAGCATGAGAAGGAATGCCACTTACTTGTCATTTGAGGAAGAGTGATGAACATGTAATAGAAGTTGGTGCTGGCAGAGTATTGTGGGCATACTTTTGCACCTGCCTGTACATCAGAGTGATAAATATGAATTACAAGTTAGTGCTGGCAGAGTATTGTTGTCATACTTTTGCACCTGCCTGTACACTCGGTAAAAAAAGTATCGGTGCATAAAGGGTTCGATGTCGTCCGAAAATATTCCCTCGCGTGCTGGCTGTGTGGGAAGGCTGGTAACTTGTTGTGCCTGGCTGTAGCAAGGTCAGAACGTTTATATTTTAGCGAGGGGATACCACAGGTGACGCTATATGACACCTCCCAACACCTCCCAACACCTCCCAGCACCTCCCAACACCTCCCAGCACCTCCCAGCACCTCCCGACACCTCCCAGCACCTCCTGACACCTCCCAGCACCTCCCAACACGTCCCCACACCTCCCAACACCTCCCAGCACCTCCCAGCCCTCCCAGCACCTCCCAACACCTCCCGACACCTCCCGACACCTCCCAGCACCTCCCAGCCCTCCCAACACCTCCCAACACCTCCCAGCACCTCCCAGCACCTCCCGACACCTCCCAACACCTCCCAACACCTCCCAGCACCTCCCAGCACCTCCCAGCCCTCCCAACACCTCCCAACACCTCCCAGCACCTCCCAGCACCTCCCAACACCTCCCGACACCTCCCAGCACCTCCCGACACCTCCCAGCACCTCCCGACACCTCCCAACACCTCCCCACACCTCCCAGCACCTCCCAGCACCTCCCCACACGTCGGACACAAATATTCCAGAGACCTTCGTACCGTGATCCAAAATGTTTCATCAATGTTATGCACCAATACTTTTTTTAACCGCGTGTACGCCACCAGCAGATGCAGTGAGTCCTGGATGATGAGAAATACAGGGTGGTTCATATATAGTACGTCTGATGCCATGGGTTTTGGCCTGGCTTCTTGCACCACACCTTACCCCTGCCGTAGGTGGGATGAAGAGGTTAGCGTGATGATGATGATGATGATGATGATTACAATGATGTGTGTAATAATAATGACTGATGTTAATTATTATATGATGATGATGATGATGATTACAATGATGTGTGTAACAGTAATGACTGATGTTAATTATTATATGATGATGATGATGATTACGATGATGTGTGTAATAATAATGACTGATGTTAATTATTATATGATGATGATGATAAGTGATGTGTGTAATAATAATGACTGATGTTAATTATTATATGATGATGATGATTACAATGATGTGTGTAATAATAATGACTGATGTTAATTATTATATGATGATGATGATAAGTGATGTGTGTAATAATAATGACTGATGTTAATTATTATATGATGATGATGATTACAATGATGTGTGTAATAATAATGACTGATGTTAATTATTATATGATGATGATGATAAGTGATGTGTGTAATAATAATGACTGATGTTAATTATTATATGATGATGATGATTACAATGATGTGTGTAACAATAATGACTGATGTTAATTATTATGATGATGATGGTGGTTTAATGGGTCAGTCAGCATTGCCATCTCTCCCCTGCATCATATTCTGTTCGTACGATATAGTGATTGTGTGCTTTGAGGGAGGGGGGGGGTGAGTTGGGGGGAGGGCAGTCAAATGGTGGGTGACAGAGCGACTGGGAGGCGTTTTGTCTGCGGCCACCCTTTGAGGGATTAGGGCGTCGGTCTATAGATAGATGGATAGCGTGTTTGGCATCCAGTGATTGCATTTTTTTTTATCAAGTAATCAAATATCTCCCCTTGCATTTCCCTCCACTCATTGCATAAAGTTGACTCATTTTAATAGTAATAAAATAATAATGATGGTAATAATAATAATAATAATAATAATAATAATAATAATAGCAGTGATAATAGTAATAATAATAGGAATAAAAATAATAATGGTAGTAATAATAAAAATAATAATAGCAATGATGATGATAATAATAATAATAATAATAATAGCAATGATGATAATAATAATAGGAATAATAATAATAATAATAATGTGTGTGATTGATTTGGTGTTCTGGCTTTTGAGGGTGATGGGGTTAGGTGTGTACATTTTGCCTAAGCATTTCATGAGGTGTTTGTCTGTATATAAAATTACTGCTGTGTGTGTGTGTGTGTGTGTGTGTGTGTGTGAGAGAGAGAGAGAGAGAGAGAGAATGTCAAGATGTATGTATGATGATGACAGAGAGAACAAGAGGTGTGTGATGATTAGAGAGAGAGAGGAAGAAGTGTGATGATAATGAGAGAGATATTGTGTGTGAGTCAGTTTGGAGAGAGAGAAGTGTGTGTGATGATAAATGAGAGAGAGAGAGAGGCCAAGAAGTATGAAGATTAAAGAGAGAGAGAAACTGTTTGAAAGTCAGTTTGGAGAGAGAGTGAGAGAGATTCAAATAAACAACTGTCACTATCATCATCATCATTGTCGTCATCATCATCACAATCAATCACCATCATCATCATCGTCATCATCATCATCACCATTATCATTGTCATCACCATCATCATCACCATCACCATCATCACCATGTCAGTTAAGGATGCTCCCAAACACCTTTCCTGTAGTGGTTTATTCCTGTGTATAGCTCATTACGTCCCATGTGTGTGCTGTACTCTTTTCACACCTGTTCATATTCTTGTCCCTAGCACCTTTCCCTTAGTGGTTTATTTCTACATATAGCACGTTAATAGTCCCTTGTGTGTTATTTTTGCCGTCTGTGTTGGTGTTAAAAAGACCCAGACACACAAGACAGCAGCAAAGTGTAGTATGGAAGATAAGTCACTGAGGAAAAGGTGTTAGGGAGCTTCCTTACCTGTTGACACTACACGCCCTTAACTTGGTCCAGATTTTCGTCCTTTGGCAGCTTATGTATCTGATGGCAGGAAAAAATAATGCTGTGGCTGTGCATCCTTTCCTTAGCACTTCTTCATGACTAGCATACTGTATTCTAGTGTTAAGGTACAGTATTGTTACAGCTCAGCGTTCAGGATGGGGAGAAGGCAAGTTTAGGCCAAAATTAGAGAGAGAGAAAGAGAGAGAGAGAGGGAGGGAGAGAGAAAGAGAGAGAGGGAGGGAGTGGCTTGGGATTGGAACAGAAGTCTGGATGATGATGATGATGATGATGATGATATTTGTCACCTTGTATATACACCTTCATTCAGAATTCATGCTTTTTCCTGTTTATAATTATTACGGAATAATTAAAACATGTGGAGAGGATGGAGGGTGAGAGACTGACGAGGAGAGTATGTGAGTGAGATGAAGAGGGAGGGGAAGGCCGAGGATGAGGTGGAGGGATGGAGTGGAGAGGTATATGAGAGAGGGGGGTGTGAGCTGGGAGCAGGGCAGTGAAATGGCGGGGGACAGGGCGACATGGAGGCGATTTGTTTGTGGCCACCCCGTATGGGATTAAGGCATCTGGTAGTAATAGATAGATAGATAAATTTATTGCATACTGTATTATCTAGTACTAAAAATGTTTGTAATTTGTATTGGTCTATCTCAACTTGTCTGATTTTCATCCTTTTGCAGCTTATTGCCTGTATCTCAGTGGTTTAATAAGGCAGTACTATAGCCCTGCATCCGTCCCACAGCACTTCTTTGTGACTAGCGCCATACTATAGCCCTGCATCCCTCCCATAGCACTTCTTTGTGACTAGCACCATACTATAGCCCTGCATCCCTCCCATAGCACTTCTTTGTGACTAGCACCATATTCTGCTATAGCCTTGCATCCCTCCCATAGCACTTCTTTGTGACTAGCACCATATTCTGCTATAGCCCTGCATCCCTCCCATAGCACTTCTTTGTGACTAGCACCATATTCTGCTATAGCCCTGCATCCTTCCCACAGCACTTCTTTGTGACTAGCACCATACTATAGCCCTGGATCCCTCCCATAGCACTTCTTTGTGACTAGTACCATATTCTAGTGTTACTAAGCCAAGTTAAGATGGACAGACTATTGGCTAAATCTTGAACTTATTTAATCAGGTTGATCAGAGGCAGTGAAATGGCAGGGGACAGGGCGACATGGAGGTGATTTTTTTGTGGCCACCCGTTATGGGATTGAAGCATCTGGCAATAGATAGATAGATAGATCAAAGGCAGTTGTCTTACCCATGTATAATTCACTAGAGATGGACTGGACACTGTATTCATCGTCAGTTTGAATAAATTAGTAGAATGTATAGGTATTTATCTGTCTTCCTTGCTGTTGTATATTTTGTATATGTAGTTACTTCATTGTGTTATTAATTAAACCTTTTTATCATATATAGCTTATTTCATTTTTCATATACTGTATTATACATAGTTCACTTTTATACCAGTGTGATGATTGAATAGATGTTATATAGATAGATAGATAGTGATATTTAAAGTTAGGTTAACCTGATGAGCATTGTTATGGAGTTATTTGAGTTATAAGTCAGGTATGTTGGTATTAGTTATAAGTCAGGTATGTTGGTATTATTTTAGTTATAAGTCAGGTATGTTGGTATTATTTTAGTTATAAGTCAGGTATGTTGGTATTAGTTATAAGTCAGGTATGTTGGTATTAGTTATAAGTCAGGTATGTTGGTATTATATAAGTCAGGTATGTTGGTATTAGTTATAAGTCAGGTATGTTGGTATTATTTTAGTTATAAGTCAGGTATGTTGGTATTAGTTATAAGTCAGGTATGTTGGTGTTATTTTAGTTATAAGTCAGGTATGTTGGTATTAGTTATAAGTCAGGTATGTTGGTATTAGTTATAAGTCAGGTATATTGGTATTAGTTATAAGTCAGGTATGTTGGTATTAGTTATAAGTCAGGTATGTTGGTATTAGTTATAAGTCAGGTATGTTGGTATTAGTTATAAGTCAGGTATGTTGGTATTAGTTATAAGTCAGGTATGTTGGTATTAGTTATAAGTCAGGTATGTTGGTATTAGTTATAAGTCAGGTATGTTGGTATTATTTTAGTTATAAGTCAGGTATGTTGGTATTAGTTATAAGTCAGGTATGTTGGTATTAGTTATAAGTCAGGTATGTTGGTATTATTTTAGTTATAAGTCAGGTATGTTGGTATTATTTTAGTTATAAGTCAGGTATGTTGGTATTATTTTAGTTATAAGTCAGGGATGTTGGTATTAGTTATAAGTCAGGTATGTTGGTATTATTTTAGTTATAAGTCAGGTATGTTGGTATTAGTTATAAGTCAGGTATGTTGGTGTTATTTTAGTTATAAGTCAGGGATGTTGGTATTATTTTAGTTATAAGTCAGGTATGTTGGTGTTATTTTAGTTATAAGTCAGGTATGTTGGTATTATTTTAGTTATAAGTCAGGTATGTTGGTATTATTTTAGTTATAAGTCAGGTATGTTGGTGTTATTTTAGTTATAAGTCAGGTATGTTGGTATTATTTTAGTTATAAGTCAGGTATGTTGGTATTAGTTATAAGTCAGGTATGTTGGTGTTATTTTAGTTATAAGTCAGGGATGTTGGTAGTTATTCCTGTCAGTGTTGTCAGTCAAGTGTCTTTTATCATCTTACACTTACTGTGATATTTCTTGTCTTTGTCTTTTTATTTCGGAGATTTTCTTTCACTTCTTATTACTGTTTCTGCCACGATTGTCTTGTATATTTGCCTGTCTTTCATTTTCTTTCTTTCTCTGTCTCTCCCTCCCTCCCTCTGTCTGCCTCTTTCTTCCTGTCTCAGCTTCTCCCCCTCACTCTCTTATCACTCTTCCTCTCTCCCTCTTGTCGTTATCTTCTTCTCTCTCTCTTCCTCCCTCCCTCGTCTCTCTCTTCCTCTCACTTTTGTCTCTATCTTCCTCTTCCTCTCTCCCTCATGTCTGTCTTCCTCTTCCTCTCTCCCTCATGTCTGTCTTCCTCTTCCTCTTCCTCATGTCTGTCTTCCTCTTCCTCTCTCCCTCATGTCTGTCTTCCTCTTCCTCTCTCCCTCATGTCTGTCTTCCTCTTCCTCTCTCCCTCATGTCTGTCTTCCTCTTCCTCTCTCCCTCATGTCTGTCTTCCTCTTCCCCTCTACGTTTTGTCTCTTCCTCTTCTCTCCCTTTTGCTCTTCCTCTCCCTTTTGTCTCTTCCCCTTCCTCTCTCTCCTCCTCCCCCTTCCTTGTCTCTCCCTCCCCCCTCCCCCTGTCTCTCTCTCCCCCCTCCCCCTGTCTCTCTCCCCCCTCCCCCTGTCTCTTTCTCTCCCCCCTCCCCCTGTCTTTCTCTCCCCCCCTCCCCCTGTCTCTTTCTCTCCCCCCTCCCCCTGTCTTTCTTTCTCCCCTCCCCGTCTCTCCCTCTCTCACCTCTAGCTAGTGGGGGTGAAGTAAAATGCTAAGTTCAATCTTGACCATTTTATTGAGTTACAAAATAAGTACATGTACGATATGTGCTCATGTACAGTATAAGTAATGTACAGGCATAATATATACAAGTAATTACCTGTTTGAAGTCCTTTGAATGAAGAGCCTGTAATAAAAAAGAAAAAACCTGTAAAAAAAGATATATTAGAAGACCTGTAAAAGAGAAGAAAATATATTAATAAGAGAAAGGAAGCGTGATTGACACTGATGTGCAGGTGTGGGGTGACCTGGCCAGCCCCAGCTGCACCTCCACCAGGGTGTCTGGCCCAGTCACTCACCCCAGGCATCAGGGTGGAGCCCAGTGAGTCAAGGGTGTGGCAGCAGCAGCCACCACACCCTCTCCTCACCAAGTCCACCACAGCACTGAGGCTGGTGGTGGTGGTAGAGGTATATGTGTGGTGGGTTACACACATATACCCCCACCACCACCACCACCAGCCACTCATGGTGGTGGTGGTGCTGGTGGTGGGAGTGTTGTGTAGGTATGTATGTGTGTATGTGGTAGAACTAAGTCTCCACACACACACGTACATACAGAACACACACTCCCACCACCAGCACCACCACCACCATCTTGGCTGGGGTGAGTGACTGAGTCAGAGCACCCTGGATGGAGGTGTGGGTGGGGGGGGGGAACACCCACTGGAGCTGGCCAGGTGGGGGAAGAGAAAGGCGGTAAAGCTGGGAGGGAGAGAGAGAAACGATGGGTTGGGGCCGAGATGGGGAAACAGATTGCCCCGCCGGCAAAGCCAACCCCGTATAATCCCGTTAGGGATTGGGTAATCTGGCCCTATCTAAACCCCTGCCCACCCTTCCCCTCCCCCCCTCCCAGCCCTTTCCCTTCCCCCGCCACCCCTGCACATCATGGCTTATATTGCCACTGGTTAAGGACGCTCCCTACCACCTCACCCTGGCTGGATTATTTATACATATTAACACCTAAGTATTTATAGGTGTAATAGGCAAAATAAATCATTTGAGTAGAGGTGGTAGTGAGTCCCTACACCAATGACAATACAAGCCAAACATACACACAAGGAGAGAAAAAGAGAAGATAGAGAGGAGGTCGACGATTCCTGGGCGTCTCCACATCGATGAGAGGGAGGAGAGGTGGAGAGAGGGAGGAAGGAGGTAAGGATAAGGGATGGGGAAGGACTGAGGGAGAGGATGGAGACTGCAGCCACCTGAAAAGAAAAGAGAAACTATTAGTATCAAAGGTGGAAGATGAATCTACAAATGACAAAAAATGCAAGTTCTATAGAGTTACCCCTTAAACCTGAATGTGCCATTTTCTTTGTATTCCTGCTGTGAGGGAGAACGACCAATGGCTAGTATCCTTCATCAAAAGGATTTAATTTTGAACTAAATTTCCTTGGTTACTAATGTGATTCCCAAAAGTTGTGGTTGCCTGAAATTGAGGAAGGTCTCCTTGGTTACAAGTCTAATCTACCCTCCACTCGACTACACCAGGCCATCAACTGGGCTGAAAAGGGGGTAAGGCTACATTGTGGATGCATGAACTGGTGTGGCAGAACAAGTCTCCTTGGTTACTAGTCAAATTTATCCTCTGACTACAACACATGGCCATTATCATACCTCCCCAATTAAAAAAAAAATTGTGGAGACAACAAAAAGGGGAATACGATTACATTTTGAATGTTAGTGAATGCTGGGTGGTTGAGAGATCCCTTCATGTGGTGGCACTTATAATTGGGAGGCTCAACTGCCTGGCTACATGATCATCCTTCAACTACCTCCCTATCCCTTGAAAGGGTGATGGTGGACTGCAGGATAGGGGCAATTCCATCCTGCTGTCCACTGGGTTCACATTTCAGATGAACCTGAGGCTACTACTACTATACCCCTGTTACTCCAACTTGGCCTAAAACTGCCATCCCTCATCATGAACAATGGATTAGCACTGGGATATGATGCTAGTCATGAAGAAGTGTTACACTACTATACCCCTGTTACTCCAACTTGGCCTAAAACTGCCATCCCCCATCATGAATACTTATAACAATAGATCAGCACTGGGATATGATGCTAGTCACGAAGAAGTGTTACACTACTATACCCCTGTTACTCCAACTTGGCCTAAAACTGCCATCCCCCATCATGAACACTGACTTGTAACAATGGATTAGCACAGGGATATGATGCTAGTCACGAAGAAGTGCTATGAAAAGTACACAGAGCCATAGTACAGTCTTTTTCTGTTACTGAGCTATGTGAAATAAGCTGCAGTTACTAGACAGCTGTAACATCTAAACAAGAAGACAGTGTAACATAAGTGTACTTCTCAGCTTACTTGGTGGCTAACGGCAGTATATTTGTTGGTTAAGGAAGCTCCTAACACCCTTTCCTAAGTGAATTATTTTGCTTATTATACGTTCCTGTCCTCATATGTGTTATTTATATCATTCTAATATTGCCACAGTTGACATACAAAAGGCTATTAACCAATGTTTTGTTTAATTTCATTTATAAAGGCTCCAACATGCTTGCATGCGTAGGCCTTGGTCACTTAATGGCAGCTCTCCATGCTGCTCGATCTCTGGCAGCTTTCCCATTCAGTCCCTTATCCCTGAGGTCACGCTCAATGACCTCATCCCAGATCTTTTTCAGTCTGCTGCTCACAACATAACCCCTGACATTACACTTCTCACTTTCTGCACCCAATTATCATCCCCCATCCTCTCCACATGCCCAAACCATCTCCATCTCAGTCTGCCTCTCCTCATCACAACACCAATACACTCCAGTCCCATCCTTCCTCTCAACTCTTCCATCGTAAACCCTGCCCCCCCAGGCCTCGCACTCAAAAGACAAACTGCACATCCACCTAATCATTGTCATTTCTGTACGTCTGAGCCTGTGAATATCCTCTTCCTTTACTGTCCATGTCACTACCATACAGCATCACACTCCCAACACATGCTGCATACAAAGATCCCTTAGCATGCAGGGAGAGCCCTCTCAATGTCAGGAAAGGCAACAGCTCCCTGAACTTCTTCCAACCACTCCCCACTCTAGCCACAGAGCTGCTCCAGTCCCACCTTCAGCACATAACATGACTCCCAAATAACAAAACTCTTCCACACACTCTAGAGACCAGCTAGTTCAGTCCTTTCATGCCTGACAATCTCCACCTTCTCTCCCCAACACGCCACACACATAAAATCAGCATTATCTTGCAGTCTACCTCTAATACCACTACAACTCTTAAGCACCCACTTATCACAAACACTGCATTATCTTGCAGTCTACCTCTAATACCACTACAACTCTTGTGCACCCACTTATCACAAACACTGCATTATCTTGCAGTCTACCTCTAATACCACTACATCTCTTGTGCACCCACTTATCACAAACACTGCACAAGATGGAATTACTTCCCACGCCCTTGTGGCAAACTGCACATGGCCACTCTCCCTCGTCTTTGACAGTACCACCACCAGCCCTAGATACCATCACTTTTGTTTTATCTGCATTAACTCTTAAGCCTTTGTGCCCCATACCATCTCTCCACTTCCTAAACCTTTCCTCCGCCTCCCTTTCGTTCTCTGCAATCAACACCAAATCATCAGCATACAACATCTCCCATGGGAGTCCATTTCTGAAGTCACGTGAGAGGGCTTCAAGTGCCATGATAAACAACATGGGACTCAAGACTGACCCCTGATGCACACCAACATTCACGGAAAACCCATCACTCAAATCACCATTCACTCTTACCTGGGTGTGAGCACCCACATACATGGCCATAACCACCCTAACCAGCCACTCCTCCAAGCCAAGCTTTCTCATTGCCCACTTCACCATCTCTCTAGGGACTCTGTCAAAGGCCTTTTCCAAATCAACAAAAACAAAATAAAGATCCCTTCTCCTACCAATATATTTTTCCTGAAGCTGTCGAACAATGAATATGGCATCAGTGGTCCCCCTGCCTGGCATAAACCCGAACTGCATCTCATCAATATTCACTCTTTCTCTAATCATACCTTCTAAAACTCTCTCCATTACCTTCATTATCTGATCTAAAAGCTTTATGTCTCCATAATTTCCTCTTTTACCCTTCCCCTTGTACACATTTACAATTACACTCTTCAGCCAATCATCTGGAACAACACACTCATATATAATCGTATTTATCACACCAATAACTAACCTCACTCCTGAGGCCTTCAGTATTTCAGCAGTCAACCCAGACACACCTGCTGCCTTCCCCACCTGCATCCTGCCTATTGCCTCACTCACAGCAGCAGCGTCAATCAAGGGCCAAGGGCCAGACACTGGATCTGCTGGCTCCAAACCTGTTCCAGTCAAACTCCTCATTCAACAACCGGCTATAAGGCTCTCTCCATGCATCTTTAATATCCCCACTGTCCACCACTACCTTTACTTCATTAATCTTCACACAGTGCTCACCTATGATATCCCGATTATCCCTCTTCACCTGACCTGCCACCCTAACTATCAAAAATTTTCCTTTCCCCATGATTTAGGTTATCAAGTAACAGTCTCTGTGACTCAGACTTTGCCCTGTATACCCCTCTTCTAGCCCTACGCTTGGCAGCCAAATATTCCTCTTTGCTACCACCCTTCTGCCATTCCCGGAAATGTCTTCTTTTCACCTTACCTACAGGATGTACACCCTCATCCCACCACCAAGTCACTTTATGTCTTGGTGGTCGTCTTGTCCATCCACACACAGCATCAATGACAATCAACAGGTTGGTCTTGAGGGCTCTGTACTGTTCATTAACACTTCTGGCCACACCTCCCTGTCCAGCCACCACTCTCCCTGTCTTGCTATAGAAGGCATCCCTTACTGCTGGCTTTGTCTGCTGCCATATTGTCCTCCTGAGTGCAAAGGTCTTCTTTTACATCACCTGCTCCTTAAGCACCATGTCACATATCAACAACCTGTGTTGCTACACACACTCCTTGCTGACATATCAACAACTTGTGTTGCTACACACACTCCTTGCTGACATATCAACAACTTGTGTTGCTACACACACTCCTTGCTGCCTATAACATCCCTCACTAACTTGCTATCAGCCCTCCTGACCAGGAAATAGTCTATCTGACTGCTATTTCCAACAGACTCGTATGTAATCAATAAATCTCTTTCCTTAAATGTGTGTTGCCTCCCCAAACTCAGATATCGTTTGCCCTTCGTCATTTGCTGTAGCATCTGCACATCCCCCATGTAGTCCTTCATGGCCTTGAGCTGCTGCACCTGCATCACCTACTGCTTTATTACCGGACACGACTGGCTAATATAGTTGTGTTGTTTATGCAGATACGGCAACACCACAATGATTTAAGTAACACACCAGAGGACGCTAAGGTACAATAATCAAATCACTTAGAAGCAGGTGTTGGGAAAGCAACAAAATAAATCACACAGGAAGACGTGTTAGCGAGAACGTATGGCAATATTAGAATGATTTAAGTGCTACAGAAGAGGATGGTAAGTTATAACAAAACAAATCACTTAGGAAAAGGTGTTAGGGAGCTCATTTAACTGATGGGAATACCAGTCAATGGGCCAAACAATGTATCTGAACAGACTTTATGGGCCAAAATGAGCCACACTCCCATTCACTAACCATTCAAGCCCATGGAATCCTATCATTTGTATTGTTTCGTTTATACACACTCCAACATGCATGCGTCGGCCTTGGTCACTTAATGGCCACTCTCCATGCTGCTTGATCTCTGGCAGCCTCCCTGTTCAGTCCCACATCCCTTAAGTCACACTCTATGCTCTAGTCCCAGGTCTTTTTCAGTCTGCCTCTCACAACCCCCCCCCCCCCAACATTCACATTTCTCACCCTCCACATCCAATTGTCATCCTCCATCCTCTCCACATGCCCAAACGATCTCAGTCTACCCCTCCTCATCACAACACCAATACACTCCAGTCCCATCCTTCCTCCCAAACCATCTCAGTCTACCCCTCCTCATCACAACACCAATACACTCCAGTCCCATCCTTCCTCCCAAACCATCTCAGTCTACCCCTCCTCATTACAACACCAATACACTCCAGTCCCATCCTTCCTCCCAAACCATCTCAGTCTACCCCTCCTCATCACAACACCAATACACTCCAGTCCCATCCTTCCTCCCAAACCATCTCAGTCTACCCCTCCTCATCACAACACCAATACACTCCAGTCCCATCCTTCCTCCCAAACCATCTCAGTCTACCCCTCCTCATCACAACACCAATACACTCCAGTCCCATCCTTCCTCCCAAACCATCTCAGTCTACCCCTCCTCATTACAACACCAATACACTCCAGTCCCATCCTTCCTCCCAAACCATCTCAGTCTACCCCTCCTCATTACAACACCAATACACTCCAGTCCCATCCTTCCTCCCAAACCATCTCAGTCTACCCCTCCTCATCACAACACCAATACACTCCAGTCCCATCCTTCCTCCCAAACCATCTCAGTCTACCCCTCCTCATCACAACACCAATACACTCCAGTCCCATCCTTCCTCCCAAACCATCTCAGTCTACCCCTCCTCATCACAACACCAATACACTCCAGTCCCATCCTTCCTCTCAACTCTTCCATTGTAAACCCAGCCCCCCCAGGCCTCACACTCAGGGACGCACTGCACATCCACCAAATCACTGTCACTTCTGTACATTTGACTCTCTCCAAATGACAATAAAATAAGCAAAGAGCAACACATTCACTCACCATTCAAGCCCATGGAATCCTGACACCCACAACTGGCCAAAAAAACTTAACCACTAAAAACATAAAACAAGAAGTGCTTACCTGTACATCACATAATAGAGTACATGAGCACATATCCACCGTGTACTAAAATTACTATATGACCAAATTACTGGATTCTTAATGTGATAAAATAATGATAAAAGTGAACTGAAATGCACAGTCAAAGATGTGGCTAACTCTTGGCTGGGCTGCGTTGTCGGGAGTGTGTAGACGGGAGTGTGTAGTGATCAGTGTGTAGACGGGAGTGTGTAGACGGGAGTGTGTAGACGGGAGTGTGTAGATTCCTTCCCATGTTGCTTGTGTTGGCCTGTGGAGATAACAGATAGTGTTAGTGATAGTGTTAGGAGTATAATACCATCATCATCATCATCACTACCTTCATCACCATTATCATCATCATCTACACCTCTTTTCCCATCATCATCACCACCCTTACCATCATCATCATCATCACCACCTTTATCATCATCATCATCATCACTACCTTTACCTTCATCATCATCATCACTACCTTCATCATCATTATCATCATCATCTACAACTTTTTTCCCATCATCATCATCATTATCATCATCATCTAGACCTGTTGTTCCATCATTATCAATAATATTATCCCCATCATCACCACCACCACCACCATCATCATCATCATCATCATCACCTTCACCATTGTCATCATCATTACCACCACCTTCACCACTGTCATCATCACCACCACCACCATCATCATCACCATTACCACCACCTTCACCATTGTCATCATCACCACCATCATCATCATCACCATTACCACCACCACCACCATCACCACCACCACCATCATCATCATCATTACCCTCACCACCACCATCATCATCATTACCCTCACCACCACCATCACCACCACCACCACCACCACCACCACCATCACCACCACCACCACCATCATCATCATCACCATTACCACCACCACCACCATCACCACCACCACCACCATCACCACCACCACCACCACCACCACCATCACCACCACCACCACCACCACCACCATCACCACCACCACCACCACCACCACCATCACCACCACCACCATCATCATAGACACACAATATATTAAAAAAAATTACCTTCAAAATTCAAACTCAAATCATCAACTTTAAATCTTCCTCCAACTGTCTGTATGTAACCCTGCCTCTGTCATCACACCGCCCTGCCCCCAGCCACACACCCCTCCCTCATATACCACCACCCCATACCTCCATATCATCCTGGGTCTACCCCTCCACCACACCCCTCCCTCATATACCACCACCCCATCCCTCCATATCATCCTGGGTCTACCCCTCCACCACACACCCCTCCCTCATATACACCACCCCATCCCTCCATATCATCCTGGGTCTACCCCTCCACCACACACCCCTCCCTCATATACCACCACCCCATCCCTCCATATCATCCTGGGTCTACCCCTCCACCACACACACCTCCCTCATACTGTATATCTCACCACCCTATCCCTCCACCTCATCCTCCCCCTTCCCAACATAAATGATTTTCTGGCCTATAAATCATGTAACAGTATAACTACATCAAGTGAGTGGATGGTAGGCATAAATTAAGGTGAATCTTACCTTCAAACCTTCCATGTGATGATTTGATTGTGATGATTTGGGACTCTTTACCCTTCTATTTCTCTCTCTCTTCTCTCTAGCACTCACTCCTCTCTCTCTCTCTCTTGTTTTTAGGATTTTCTCTCCCACACTTCTGAAAAAAATAAAAAAAAAAATAAATAATAATAATAATAATAATAATAATAAATAATAATAATAACAATAATAATAATTTTTACTGTGAAATGACAGGTATATAAATAAAACTGCCTTACTATAAATGTCAGGAGGCGGCTGAGGCATCACAGGACTTGTTTGTATTGTTAAGTTGTACCTTACATGTTGCCTGTCCAGGATGCAACACAGCACCCATTGTGCAAGACTGCATTGCACACAATATGCAACACAGCACCCCATACTATTAAGCACATTATACAAGACTGTATTGCACACAATATGCAACACAGCACCCCATACTATTAAGCACATTATACAAGACTGTATTGCACACAATATGCAACACAGCACCCCATACTATTAAGCACATTATGCAAGACTGCATTGCACACCATCACCTACGCCAACAACACAACATACACTCTCTGAGAGCTCTGTGGGAAAGCCCAGTCTCGGCCGTGGCCTTCCTAAGGGACTCGGGGCTGTTCGGCCAGACTGCCTAGGAAACAACAACTACTACTACAAGGGGCTCAAGACTGACCCCTGATGTATGCCAACATAAATGGAATACTCACTCAAATCTCCATTTACTCTCACCTGTGTAGTAGCAGCCACTTACACAGCCATAATCATTCTAGCCAGCCACTCCTCAAACCCAAATGTTCCCACTGCCTACGTCACCACCTCTCCAGGGACTCTGTCAAAGGCCTTCCCCAAATCAGCAAAAACAAAGTACAGATCCCTTTTCTTTCCTATAAGTATTTTCTGATGTGGGGCTGGCCCTAATGAATGAGGGTGAGATTTGGAAGCTTCCGGTGTTGCTGTTTGCTGATGATACAGTATTGTTGAGTGAAGATGAATGGGAGTTGCAAGGTTTGGTGAATGAATTTGGGACAGTGTGTAGGAGGAGGAAGCTGAAAGTTAATGTAAACAAAAGTAAAGTTATGGTGTTTGAGAGGAATGAAGTCACAGAGTGTGCAGTGAGGTTGGATGGTGAGGATATGGAGAATGTGAGTGCATTCAAGTACTTGGGTAGTGTGATGAGTAAGGATGGAACTTTGGGAGATGAAGTACGTGAAAGGGTACAGCAGGGAAGGAAGGTTGTTGGTACACTGAAAGCAGTGATGAGAAATAGGGAGGTGAGTATGGAAGTTAAGAAGTCACTGCATGATAGTATTGTGATCCCTACCATGACATATGGAAGCGAGGCGTGGACCTTGCAAGAGGGGAACAAGTCAAGAGTGAGAGCAGTGGAAATGAGTTACTTGAGAGGAGCATGTGGAGTGACATGGAGGGACAGGCTGACGAATGAAGAAGTCAAGGAACGTTGTGGGGTAGATGTGGATGTGGTTGAGAAGATTAGGAGAAATACACTGAGGTGGTTTGGACATGTGGAGAGAATGGAGAATGAAAGACTGACTAAGAGGGTGTATGTGGGTGAGGTGGAGGGAGGGAGAGGGAGGGGTAGACCGAGGATGAGGTGGAGGGATGGAGTTGAGAGGTATATGAGGAAGGGGGGGGTGAGTTGGGGGAGGGTAGTCAAATGGTGGGTGACAGAGTGACTTGGAGGCGTTTTGTCTGCGGCCACCCTTTGCGGGATTAGGGCGTCGGGCTATAGATAGATAGATAGATAGATTTTCTGATGCCATCAGACAATATGGCATCAGTGGTCCCTTTGCCTGGCATAAACCCAAACTGCATCTCATCAATATTCACTCTATCATACCTTCTAGAATTCTCTCCGTTACCTTCATTATCTGGTCTATAAATTTTATGCCTCTATAATTTCCTTTTTTCAGGGCATCACCCTTCCCCTTGTACACATTTACAATTACACTCTTCAGCCAATCATCTGGAACAACACACTCATATATAATCGTATTCATCACTCCAATAACTAACCTCACTCTTGTATCTCCTGAGGCCTTCAGTATTTCAGCAGTCAACCCAGACACACCTGCTGCCTTCCCCACCTGCATCCTGCCTATTGCCTCACTCACAGCAGCAGCGTCAATCAAGGGCCAAGGACCAAACACTGGATCTGCTGGCTCCAAACCTTCCCTGTCCCAGTCAAACTCCTTATTCAGCATCCAGTTATAATGCTCTCTCCAGGCAGCTTTAATATCCCCACTGTCCACCACCAACTTTCCTTCATCATTCATCACACACACTGTATACCTCTGATATCCCTCCCTCTTCATCTGATCTGCCACCTTAAATACCACTGTCTTCCTTTCAACACTAGTCAGGTTACCCAGTAAAAGCCTGAGACTCAGATTTTGCCCTGTGTACCTCTTTTCTGGCCCTGTGCTTGGCAGCCAAGTATTCCTCT
Source organism: Coenobita brevimanus (assembly GCF_032717465.1). Lineage (NCBI taxonomy): Eukaryota > Metazoa > Arthropoda > Malacostraca > Decapoda > Coenobitidae > Coenobita > Coenobita brevimanus. Next base: position 1,296,812 of record NC_136956.1, read on the forward strand.
TTCTTACCACCCCTTTTCCATTCCTGGAAAAGCCTTCTTGTCTCTTTAACTGCAGCTTCTACACCCTCATCCCACCATCATGTTACCTTATGTCCTGGGAGGACCACTTGTCCATCCACACACTGAATCAGTAACTCTCAGGAGATTGTTCTTAACAGCTCTGTACTATTCATTAACACTTCTGTCAACAGCTCCCTGTTCAGCCACAACTCTACTCATCTTGCAATACAAGGCATCCCTCACTGCTTGGTTTTTCAACTTATATTATTTTCCTCCTGGGTGCAAAGGTCCTCTTCTTCACCAAGCACTCCTTAACCCCTTAACCGCGGGGCGTCACTTTCGTGACGCTTGGGCGCAAGGGATCATACCGCGGGCCGTCACTTTTGTGATTCTGTGTTATTTTGAATTCACCCGGGCTTCCAAGTGGTGGCTTGTATCATCTATCAGTACTGCCAATGTCCAACACTAGTCAGCACTCCTAATCTCATCTGTACTCCCATCCATAGTTGACAATTTAGCCATTTTCCCCTGTTCCTGACTCCCCTCCCTACCTGCCCTCCATTACCCTGTCCTCTCACCTCCCCGGCCGCGCTGTGCTAAGCAAATCTCCCCCGGATTTTTCCACAGATTTCATCCATTGAAATAAGCCCTATGCTCTATACTTATACAAAATAATATATACCAAAAAAAAATAAGGTAAGTGATAGTGTTATACACCAGGAATTGGCTAATTATCACCTGACAACACCTCACATGCATTCATTCGCTACATTACCATGGTAATTTCCCCTTTGAATTATGCCTTGTAATCGATGTCTGTAATAAAAATATATATCAGAAAGGAAGGGAGAAGCCTAAGTGACATTTACATTCACCTGGAACTACCTATTTCTTTATGTATTGCCGAGATTTTCTACCAATAATTTATTAGCATGTAAGTTAGCAGCTGTTATCCTCAGTGTCACTGTCAACCCTTGCCTTCTCAGATAAGCCGCGGCATTTAGTTCCTTGTCCTCCGCTGTGGTCAAAACATGTCGCACTCGCGCCCCGCCATTTCTGCCGCTTCTGCGCCCATTGCAAAGGGCCCCGTGACCTCTACACCCAGAAAAAGTCGAGAGGGAAGCAGGAAAGCACTAAGTGACTCTGCAGTGGCACATGAACTAGCAGAATTGTCTATTGTGATGATGGATAGTGATTTTGACCCTTCGGGTGAATCGTGTGATGAGCCGGGTGAGGAAATCGTGCCAGAAAGTGCTAGTACGAGTGCTTCAGTGTCGGAAGTTATCCCTAACTCCAAGGGAAAGGAGCCGTTAGTGCAGCAAGGGAAGGAATTTGGGAAGGGAGTGAAAAGGCGGCGTGTTAGCCCCGGAACAATGGCCCCGCGTGACCCAGCCTGCCGTGAGTCCCGAGTTGATTCACCTCCCCGTTCCCCAAGCCCCACTTCACTCATTTCTTCCTCTTCGTCTGCTGAATTATCACCGGAGTCTTTGTCGTCGGAGTCACCACCAGCACCAACAGTGAAGGCAGGCCGTAGAGGAAGAGGTAAATCCCGGACAAGTAAAAGTAGAGTTGGTACTAGAGTAAGGGCTGCTAGTGCTGTACGGCAACTCAGGGTCAGTGCGAGTGACCTTGAACGGGGTAAATCTGCCTCACAGCCACCCACCACCCTCACCCGCCCTACACCGCCACGACAGGGAATCCTGGACGCCTTCGCGTGGACGGAAGGGTCAGATTTTGTGCCAGAACATTTAGTTTTTGATGAGAGCTCCTCAGGAGTTCAGCCTGCCTTCACTACTGACGATAATGCTGAGTGTGTGGACTTCCTTTTGGCCTTCCTAGATGACGAAGTCATGCAGCACATGTGATGAGACCAACAGGTATGAATCACAACGTGCTGCAAGTGGTACAGGTGCAGCCAAGATGCAACAGTGGTCCATGCTGGGAGTGCAGGAGCTGTAAGTGTTCTTTGCCCTCATGCTTCTCATGCCACCCTCCAAGAAGCATGAGTTGGAAGAATACTGGTCCATGGACCCCTTACTACCCTCACCCACCTTCAATAAGTACATGGCCAGAGATTGCTTCCGGAACATCATGGGAAACCTGCACTTTGCCGACAACGATGTACCTTCCCAAACCGACCCACTCTGGAAGATCCGGGAGATTCTGAGCAGAATGAAGGATAAGTTCATGTCATTCTTCCACCCCTTTCAGAAGGTTGTCATTGATGAATCCTTGGTTTTGTTCAGAGGACGTCTTCGGTTTGTTCAGTACATTCCAAGCAAACGCCATCGCTTTGGAATCAAGTTCTTTGTACTGTGCAACTGTAAGACGGGGTACATCCTTGACTTCGTCATTTATTCAGCCAGCACTGTCGACCTGGATAAAACACCCCCCCTTGGCTTCTCAGGCTGTGTAGTGAAAGTGCTCCTTGAAAAGTATTTTGGTGGGAATCATGTGCTGTATACAGACAACTACTATAAAGCACCGAAACTTGCCAAATACCTTTCAGAGCACGGCATTGGCTCCTGCGGCACTGTCAAAAGTAATCGTACCCACTTCCCCAAATTCCCAGAGGCAGGAACCTCGCAGTGAGGAGACGTGCACCTACGCAAGTCTGAGAAGATGCTGGCAATACGGTGGCATGACAGGAGGGTCGTGCACATGCTCACCACCGTACATAAGGGGGAGATGACAGACAGTGGGAAGGTCGACCGTAGGACAGGCGAACCTGTGATGAAACCTGATGCTGTGTTGGACTATAATATCAACAAGCGGCTGGTGGACAAGTCTGACATGATGACTGGTGAGATCGACTGCCTCAGGAAGAATACTAGGTGGTACAGGAAAGTTTTTCTGCATCTGATAGATATGACGATGCTGAACGCCTTCATCCTGTACAAGATGAAGGTAAAGCCACCCAAGTCCTTCTCCCTGAGGTTGTTCGCCAGGACTTGTGTCCAGCGTCTGCTGGAAAGATATGGTAGGGTGACAGCAGCAACTCCAAGGCGCCATCCAGTAACACTTCCCGACCGACTTGAGCAGAGGGCGTATATGGATCGGCACAGACTGGTGCTAATGCCTGCCACAGGCAAAAGGAAGGCTGCGATCCGCAGGTGTCAGGTGTGTGCACATACCACCCGCCACACACCTGAGCACAAACGCACCCCTTGGCAGTGCGCTGAGTGCCAGGTTCCCCTCTGTGTTACCTGCTTCTTTGATTACCACAGCCAGAAGCAGTTCTAACAGTGCAAGTGGGAAAGGAGAATAATGTGTAAATAATGTGTAAATAGCAAGTGAAAGCAATGGATGTTCAGTACATATGATTGAACCGTGTAATATAGTTTTATATTACTGAAAGTGACAGTGACTAACATAGTGTAAGTGAAACAGAAGTGTAAATATTGAAAATACAATAGAAAATGTAAATAGTAATGTAAGTAATTAGTAATATAAGAATATGAGTACAAATACTTTATGTTATAACAGTGAAAGTGAATCCGTGGCTCTCTATGTATTTTACTGAATGAAAAATTGAATGACTTCAGTGACAATAAACTAATACTACTGAAGGAAACTTATGGAGAAAGACTCCAGATATATATAAGTGTGATATAGTAATAGAAATATAAAGTGTGAGGGGTTTTATGAATAATAAATGACAGAGTACCAAGAGCAAACTGGCGCAAGTGGGAAGGTCATACGCGCTCGTAATTTTCATTGCTTTCACAGTGGGTTTTTTTTGGAGTATGGATCCCAAACTACTTGATAATCATAGACGTAGTGTTTATAGTGTTTGTATCTGGCTGTGGTAATCATATTACGGGTTGTCGGGAAGTGTAAAGTGGAGACTTTGTTACCCAACTTCAGAGGTCTCCACAAGTCCTACGGTAATCAACGAAGGCTCAACAAACATCCCAGGAGAAAGCTGAAGGTATGTGCCATATGCATATGTAATTTTAATATTCTAGGACTAATAACTGATTTTTGGCAAATATTTTTTGAGAGTCTGTCGGAGCCCGAATAACCCCGCGGGACACACAAAACATCGGTAAACATGCCCGCGGTGTAACGGTTAAGCAACATGTCACATATCAGTAATTTACATTGCATACACTTTGCTCCCTATAACTTTAACATCCCTCACCAACCTCCTATCAGCCTTCCTCACCAGGAAATAATCAATCTGGCTAATTCCCCCGGACTTGTATGTAATCAACCTACTCTCTCTCTCTTTTCCTAAACCGCATATTGCACACAATCAAGTTCATCGCCTCCCCAAACTCAAGTATCTTTTTCCCTCATCATTTCTCATGGCATATGTGCATCCCCCATGTACCCCTTCATGTCCTTGAGCTGCTTCACCTACATGACCATTTAGGTCCCCTCCCAAAACTACCACTTCATCACACCTCATACCACTTACCACACATATTAAGCCCTACCACAATGTATCGTTTTCTACACCATCCATGCCAGCCTGTGCAGCATACACTGATATCAATGAAACTGTCAGCCTAATCATCCATGCCAGCCTGTGCAGCATACACTGATACCAATGAAACTGTCAGCCTAATCATCCATGCCAGCCTGTGCAGCATACACTGATACAAATGAAACTGTCTGCCTATCAAACAAAATATTCAATGCTAAAATCCTTTCATTTATCCTCATTTCATCCAAGACCTATTCCACCCACTTATCCACAACCAACACATCCACACCACCACATCCATCCACACTTCCCTGCCAACACAGCTTGTACCTACAGTCCTTGCCGGCAACCACTGTGGCTGATCCTCCACTATATCTGACCTGCACACACCCAACATCCACCCCCGGCCTCCTACTCAATGTCTCCACCACTATATCTGACCTGCACACAACTAACATCCCCCCCAGCCTGCTACTCAATGTCTCCACCACTTTACCCTGCTGTACCCTTCACACTACACACATTCCCTGCTGTACCCTTCACACTACACACATTCCCTGCTGTACCCTTCACACTACACACATTCCCTGCTGTACCCTTCACACTACACACATTCCCTGCTGTACCCTTCATAACACACACATTCCCTGCTGTACCCTTCACACTACACACATTCCCTGCCAAAACAGCTTGTACCTACAGTCCTTATGTCTGCTCTGCACACAATCAACATCCACCAGCCTACTCAATGTCTCAGCCACTTTCCCCTGCAGTTCCCTTCAATTACCCACATTCCCTGAAGCCACTCTCAATCCCTTGGTTTATTTAATTATCCTCAGACTTGCTTTTATTGCCTGAACAAATAGTAACAAATAACGTACAATTAAATGGGGCTGTGTTATGTCCACCATCATCATACCCGTGCTGTCAGGAGTGCAGTGTAGGTTAATATATTTCCCTGCCTCAGAAAACCACAGGATATAACACCAAACTACATGACGCTGTGTTACATTCATCTTAATCATCGTATGTCTTTTACTGGAGGTGCAATGCAATATATTACACTGACAGAGAATCACAATAAATCTATCTATAGCCCGACGCCCTAATCCCGCAAAGGGTGGCCACAGACAAAACGCCTCCAAGTTGCTCTGTCGCCCACCATTTGACTACCCTCCCCCCAACTCACTCCCCCCTCCCTCATATACCTCTCAACTCCATCCCTCCACCTCATCCTCGGTCTACTCCTCCCTCTCCCTCTCCCTCCCTCCACAATAACAATAAATAACAAACAATTACATGGAGGTGTTATTTCATCCTCCTGTTACCTGTGTTGTCTGGAATGCCGTGTAATACAGTCAAGTCACCCACGGCGCGGACTTCTATGCCGCGGTTTTCTGTGACACGGCACGGTGAGGAAAAACACACACACACACACATACACACATAAAATACCTATGGCAGGGAGGCGCGGCAAGGTTTGAAACGCGCCTCTTGCCTCGGACCCCCCCAACCCTACCCCTTCCACTTTAGCACTATCGTCATTGGAGTTAGGTATGTACAGTATTTTATGCCCTTAACCCACCGCGTGCCGGCTGTTTTTAGCCCTCTGGGTCACCCCAGTGACGGCTACTTTTAGACATTTTGAGGGGGGGGGCCTAAAATAACAGACTTTGATGTGGAAACAATGAATTTCGCCATTAAAATGCTCACCGAGGCTTGGAAATGGGTTTTATTCAGTCCGGTATACTCGTGTACAGGTAGGGCCAAGCTCTCACGCTCACCACGTAGGTGAGAGAAAGCCGTTTTCTATGTATACTCAGGTATTTATGCTGGGAAGGTGTAGCAATGTTCAGTACACTTTTCTGATTACTTATTACTTCAGCATCTATCACAATTTGTGTCTTTCTCACTGTGAATGCATTATCTTACACTTACTTGAAGATAAGTACAACCTGACTTCATTACATACAGTCCTGGCACTTACAAGAAGGTATTTACAACTGGACATCACTATATAGTCCTTACACTTACAAGAAAATATTTACAACTTACACCTACATGAAAATATTTACAAAATGCCTTCACTATGTACAGCACTGGGTGAGGCACACAGGCAGAGTGAGGCAGAGCGAGTGTGAGGGGGGGAGCAGGGGAGTGTATGGCCTTGACAGCCTAGGGAATAGTAGAGGAACAGTTACCTTACATGCCTGCCAATTTTTACCTGCATATCTTGAAAAATGTAGTCACAGTGAAGTGTTTTATCTTAGACTTTTAAAATGGCACTGGCACTGAGCACGCAATTATGTCAGACCGTTTTAAAATGGCACTGGCACGGGGCGGTTAAAGCCCTCTATTATTTATTGTCTAGTGTTTGTGTGTAATACATGCATTGACTGATTGCTGGATTGTGTGCCTGTGTAAAGTGGGGGAAAAGCGCGGTGAAGAGGGGGACTTTGGGTGGACGTCCAGAACCAAATTGCATTTTTGCCACAGGTTTAGTTATTTGTATGGCAGGGTTTTCTAGGGCACAGGATTGGCCCAGAACCAATTAGCCGCACCTTAGGCTACTTGACTGTGTTTCACTGTATGAGAAAACAACTACAAACAACACAACACTAAATGCACCTGTGTTACATCCATCCTCCACTTACCGGTGTTGTCAGTAGTGCAGTGTTGGCATTGCTGTGTACTGCTGGCACGGCTGATGTGATGCTGTGTACTGCTGGCACGGCTGATGTGATGCTGTGTACTGCTGGCAAGGCTGATGTGATGCTGTGTACTGCTGGCAAGGCTGATGTGATGCTGTGTACTGCTGGCAAGGCTGATGTGATGCTGTGTACTGCTGGCAAGGCTGATGTGATGCTGTGTACTGCTGGCAAGGCTGATGTGATGCTGTGTACTGCTGGCAAGGCTGATGTGATGCTGTGTCCTGCTGGCAAGGCTGATGTGATGCTGTGTACTGCTGGCAAGGCTGATGTGATGCTGTGTACTGCTGGCAAGGCTGATGTGATGCTGTTGTGGTTTGTGGCAGTACGTCACACATTCTTGTGTTGTGTCACCCGCCAGTCTTCACAAAACTTGCTGATCTGCTGCTGACATCACATGGCAACACCGTCACCATAATGTGCACCACCTGTAAAAATATATTGTATTCAGCGGGTATGTTAGTTTATCTACATATACAATAAATACTGTGCAGATAAGAGATGGATGGATGGACAGAAATACTGATATGTATGTTTAAGTATGGCTAATAATGTGATACTGGAAGAAGGTAAATATTTAGCTGCAGATAATTACACAGCTACACCTTCACCATGATGTGTACAACCTGTAACACATCACACAGCTACACCTTCACCATCATCTGTACAACCTGTAACACATCACACAGCTACACCTTCACCATCATCTGTACAACCTGTAACACATCACACAGCTACACCTTCACCATCATGTGTACAACCTGTAACACATCACACAGCTACACCTTCACCATCATGTGTACAACCTGTAACACATCACACAGCTACACCTTCACCATCATGTGTACAACCTGTAACACATCACACAGCTACACCTTCACCATCATGTGTACAACCTGTAACACATCACACAGCTACACCTTCACCATCATGTGTACAACCTGTAACACATCACACAGCTACACCTTCACCATCATGTGTACAACCTGTAACACATCACACAGCTACACCTTCACCATCATGTGTACAACCTGTAACACATCACACAGCTACACCTTCACCATCATGTGTACAACCTGTAACACATCACACAGCTACACCTTCACCATCATGTGTACAACCTGTAACACATCACACAGCTACACCTTCACCATCATGTGTACAACCTGTAACACATCACACAGCTACACCTTCACCATCATGTGTACAACCTGTAACACATCACACAGCTACACCTTCACCATCATGTGTACAACCTGTAACACATCACACAGCTACACCTTCACCATCATGTGTACAACCTGTAACACATCACACAGCTACACCTTCACCATCATGTGTACAACCTGTAACACATCACACAGCTACACCTTCACCATCATGTGTACAACCTGTAACACATCACACAGCTACACCTTCACCATCATGTGTACAACCTGTAACACATCACACAGCTACACCTTCACCATCGTGTACAACCTGTAACATCACACAGCCACACCTTCACCATCGTGTACAACCTGTAACACATCACACAGCTACACCTTCACCATCATGTGTACAACCTGTAACACATCACACAGCTACACCTTCACCATCATGTGTACAACCTGTAACACATCACACAGCTACACCTTCACCATCATGTGTACAACCTGTAACACATCACACAGCTACACCTTCACCATCATGTGTACAACCTGTAACACATCACACAGCTACACCTTCACCATCATGTGTACAACCTGTAACACATCACACAGCTACACCTTCACCATCATGTGTACAACCTGTAACACATCACACAGCTACACCTTCACCATCATGTGTACAACCTGTAACACATCACACAGCTACACCTTCACCATCATGTGTACAACCTGTAACACATCACACAGCTACACCTTCACCATCATGTGTACAACCTGTAACACATCACACAGCTACACCTTCACCATCATGTGTACAACCTGTAACACATCACACAGCTACACCTTCACCATCATGTGTACAACCTGTAACACATCACACAGCTACACCTTCACCATCATGTGTACAACCTGTAACACATCACACAGCTACACCTTCACCATCATGTGTACAACCTGTAACACATCACACAGCTACACCTTCACCATCATGTGTACAACCTGTAACACATCACACAGCTACACCTTCACCATCATGTGTACAACCTGTAACACATCACACAGCTACACCTTCACCATCATGTGTACAACCTGTAACACATCACACAGCTACACCTTCACCATCATGTGTACAACCTGTAACACATCACACAGCTACACCTTCACCATCATGTGTACAACCTGTAACACATCACACAGTTATATATACACACACACACTACACTGTGCCTAAATGTAGAGATGCATATATATTATAAAAAATAAAAAAATAATTAAAATAAAAATCAATGTTGTGGATAAAGGTGAACAACTTGGTGCCAATATCACAATGGATGAGCTTCATTATTACTTGTATAACCTGTACTGCATCTGATGATGGTTTATACACACCAGATACTGTATTATTACTTGTATAACCTGTACTGCATCTGATGATGGTTTATACACACCAGACACTGTATTATTACTTGTATAACCTGTACTGCATCTGATGATGGTTTATACACACCAGATACTGTATTATTACAGTACTTGTATAACCTGTACTGCATCTGATGATGGTTTATACACACCAGACACTGTATTATTACTTGTATAACCTGTACTGCATCTGATGATGGTTTATACACACCAGATACTGTATTATTACTTGTATAACCTGTACAGCATCTGATGATGGTTTATACACACCAGATACTGTATTATTACTTGTATAACCTGTACTGCATCTGATGATGGTTTATACACACCAGACACTGTATTATTACTTGTATAACCTGTACTGCATCTGATGATGGTTTATATACACCAGACACTGTATTATTACAGTACTTGTATAACCTGTACTGCATCTGATGATGGTTTATACACACCAGATACTGTATTATTACTTGTATAACCTGTACTGCATCTGATGATGGTTTATACACACCAGACACTGTATTATTACAGTACTTGTATAACCTGTACTGCATCTGATGATGGTTTATACACACCAGATACTGTATTATTACAGTACTTGTATAACCTGTACTGCATCTGATGATGGTTTATATACACCAGACACTGTATTATTACAGTACTTGTATAACCTGTACTGCATCTGATGATGGTTTATACACACCAGATACTGTATTATTACAGTACTTGTATAACCTGTACTGCATCTGATGATGGTTTATATACACCAGACACTGTATTATTACAGTACTTGTATAACCTGTACTGCATCTGATGATGGTTTATACACACCAGATACTGTATTATTACAGTACTTGTATAACCTGTACTGCATCTGATGATGGTTTATACACACCAGATACTGTATTATTACTTGTATAACCTGTACTGCATCTGATGATGGTTTATACACACCAGACACTGTATTATTACTTGTATAACCTGTACTGCATCTGATGATGGTTTATACACACCAGACACTGTATTATTACAGTACTTGTATAACCTGTACTGCATCTGATGATGGTTTATACACACCAGATACTGTATTATTACAGTACTTGTATAACCTGTACTGCATCTGATGATGGTTTATACACACCAGACACTGTATTATTACTTGTATAACCTGTACTGCATCTGATGATGGTTTATACACACCAGACACTGCATTATTACTTGTATAACCTGTACTGCATCTGATGATGGTTTATACACACCAGACACTGTATTATTACAGTACTTGTATAACCTGTACTGCATCTGATGATGGTTTATACACACCAGATACTGTATTATTACTTGTATAACCTGTACTGCATCTGATGATGGTTTATACACACCAGACACTGTATTATTACTTGTATAACCTGTACTGCATCTGATGATGGTTTATACACACCAGATACTGTATTATTACAGTACTTGTATAACCTGTACTGCATCTGATGATGGTTTATACACACCAGACACTGTATTATTACAGTACTTGTATAACCTGTACTGCATCTGATGATGGTTTATACACACCAGATACTGTATTATTACAGTACTTGTATAACCTGTACTGCATCTGATGATGGTTTATATACACCAGACACTGTATTATTACTTGTATAACCTGTACTGCATCTGATGATGGTTTATACACACCAGACACTGTATTATTACTTGTATAACCTGTACTGCATCTCATCATGGTTTATACACACCAGATACTGTAACTGAATATGGTGCTGCATAAGACAATGTGACAACGACACAAGGTAAACAGTTAGCTGCCGATACCTGACATGTACAGCATCAGCATTACCTGTGATACACCATATTAGTTTATATACACACCTATATATACACACCCTAAATATACACACCTATATATACACACCATATATATACACACACCTGTATATCCACACCTATATATACACACCCTATATATACACACCTATATATACACACCTATATATACACACCTATATATACACACCTATATATACACACCTATATATACACACCTATATATACACACCTATATATACACACCTATATATACACACCCTATATATACACACCTATATATACACACCTATATATACACACCTATATATACACACCTTATATATACACACCTATATATACACACCTATATATACACACCCTATATATACACACCCTATATATACATACCTATATATACACACCTTATATATACACACCTATATATACACACCTACATATACACACCTTATATATACACACCTATATATACACACCCTATATATACACACCTATATATACACACCTATATATACACACCTACATATACACACGTTATATATACACACCTATATATACACACCCTATATATACACACCTATATATACAGTACACACCCTATAATTATATCAAGGTATATCTGCAGTTTACAAGTCATGTGTGCTCTCAGCCAGAACACTGCTCACCCTTGTGAAGTGGATGTGGGAAGGTTGCAGTAAAACTAGACAAAATTCAGAATAAAGCTGTTGGAATTATTAACCCCAGAATGCAAACGTCAGCTTTGAAACATTACTGCAAACCATGGGAGAATTTTACCCAATCTTAGGACATTAAGTAAAAATACTTACACAAAACCTTTTTTGAATATGTAAACACGGTATGAAAACACAACCCTCACACTTCCTTTACATGCAAAAAAAAACACATAGTATCAAAAAATAAAGTGACATGGAATTATACAAAAAAACAAGTACTGTACAAAAAAGGACCATTATTTTACCCTGAAATCTGTACCACAGTAAATATTGCCTCAAAGGACATTGGCTTTATTTTACCTTCCAATCTATAACAGTAAATATTGCCTCAAAGAACATTAGCTTTATTTTACCTTCCAATCTATAACAGTAAATATTGCCTCAAAGGACATTAGCTTTGGTCAGGATTATTATTGGTGCCTGGAGACTCAAGCTGGTGTGTCACTTCTCTTACAAATCACCCTGACTTGACAATGTCAGGGAAACAAAATATTGCCTGCATTGCTATGGTAAAATTCCCTTCAATGCCCAAACGAGGGGAAATATGGGAGAGAGAACACTCCTCTTACAAATCACCCTGGCTTGACAATGTCAGGGAAACAAAATATTGCCTGCACTGCTATGGTAAAATTCCCTTCAGTTCCCAAAACAAGGGTATATATGGGAGAGAGAAAAGGTGCACCACCTACCATGGCAAGAGCCTAGGATGACCTGAGTACTTGTGGAAGGGCAGCTGCGTACCCTTCCTTATCACGCAGTAAACATGAAGACGCTGAGGGAAATTTACCCAACATTAGCATCCTACGGTTAATAACCCTGGTCTATCTATCTATCTATTGCCCTGGTACTACAAATAAACTACCTGCCCTACAGGTAAGAAGGAATGTTGCCTCCCTTGCATTATTTTACAAACACTTTTATGGCAAATGCTCAGACAAAGTTGCGTCCATGGTGCCACCTCTCCATGCCTTCCCTCGTGCTACACGGGCATCTGGCAGCGCTCATGACTGGAATGTCACTCAGCCATATTGCACAACTTCTGCCTACCAGAAATCTTTTATTCATCAAACTGCCTCTCTCTGCAACTCTCTTCCCCAGAACTGTTCCCCTTTCAACCCACGGCTGTTCAAGTCCAACTGTTACAGATTTTTTATGAATGAAGGATGCCAGTAATCTGCTGTATGCATTATTTTTTTTTATTCATTTGTTCTTCCTTCCTACAATCTATATATATAAAAAAAAAGGCAATAAAGAGGTAGGCCTATGCACTGGCCAACAGGTAGTAATCAGGTGTATACAGTCTGACCCAACATTCAAAACAAATACAACACCTCTATAGAATGGTTGAGGTTTGCAAATGTGATGCCTGGATAAAAAATTAAAAAATAAATAATTAAATAGAAATGCAGAAGGTGGGTCCAACAGTCCAACATTGCTCAGTCCTTTGGTGTTCCTTAGCGGCTACACATCAATCACTTCCTCATGTCATCAATTATTTTCACCTCACCACACACCTGCTGGTTAACATGACTCCAACCACCTATGCCTCAGTCCTTTGGTGTTCCTTAGCGGCTACACATCAATCACTTCGTCATGTCATCAATTATTTTCACCTCACCACACGCCATCAATCACTTCGTCATGTCATCAATTATTTTCACCTCACCACACGCCTGCTGGTTAACATGACCCCAACCACCTAAGGCTTGTGTCAGGAATTATTAATTACAAGTCAGTGAGATGCACAGATGGAAAGCAGTGTTGCCACAGAGGTAGGCCAGCTGTTCCTGAGCCCTAACTGTTATGGCATTAGCAGAAAGACATCAGAAATAACACGTGAACTAGGCATCCTGTGGGTTGGATAATTATACACTACACACACACGGACACTGCTAGATCGTAAAAGTGCAGTATCGTGGGATGCAGTAAAAGGGTGATAAAGAGGAGGAAGTACGTCTGAGCCGGCGAATATCTTCCTCCTTCACTGCCCAGGTCTCACTACCATACAGCATTACACTCCTAACACATGCTGCATAAATATATACATCAGAAATAACAAGTGAATTGGGCATCCTGTGGGTTGGATAATTATACACTACACACACACTGACACTGCTAGATTATAAACCAAATCAGCTGCCTGCCTGCTGGAGAACAAATGTACGACGTTTGGGCCACGGGTCATCAGCCTCGGACGTTTTGAAGTGAGAAGTGTTGTGGACCTGACCTAACCTGACCTGACCTATGCCCAAAACGTCCTAGAGTGGTGGCCCATGGCTCAAACGTCTGTAACCTAACCTAACCTAACCTGACCTATGCCCAAACCGTCCTAGAGTGGTGGCCCATGGCTCAAACGTCTGTAACCTAACCTAACCTGACCCGACCTATGCCCAAAACGTCCTAGAGTGGTGGCCCATGGCTCAAACGTCTGTAACCTAACCTAACCTGACCCGACCTATGCCCAAAACGTCCTAGAGTGGTGGCCCATGGCTCAAACGTCTGTAACCTAACCTAACCTGACCTGACCTATGCCCAAAACGTTCTAGAGTGGTGGGCCATGGGTCAAACGTCTGTAACCTAACCTAACCTGACCTGACCTATGCCCAAAACGTTCTAGAGTGGTGGGCCATGGCTCAAACATCAATGGCTGAAACATACAAGCAGGCTGGACAACACAAGGTGGCAGTGAATAATTTGTATGGGTATTTCCTACAAAACTTTAAAACGAAGCTGCAAATACTGGTAAGATTATCGTTTAAGTCCCTAACTTTTTTTTCCTTTAACCTGCCGTAACCAAACCCAGCCAACCTAACCTGTATGAGGCGGTGCTGTGTTAACTGAACTAACTGCCACTCAAAAGTCTTGTCAATGGCAGAACTGTCCATTGGAGAACAGAAAAATATTTAATTCCGTTTGGGTTTGAAACAATAACAGAAATAAAATATCCTACAATTGCTATGGCGAGCCAGGGTTAAAAATAAACAACGCAAAATAAGCAAGTCTTCTGTCTCCTTAAAGGTTATCAAATTATTGTCTTTGTTGTGCCCATGTTTTTGTTTTTCAGTCAATTTTGGTCAAGGCAACCTGTACCCACCTGTAGGATGAAGTCAGGTATGGAATCAGTTGATAAACAAATATAAAATACTGAAAATCACCTGAAGCACATTGCAAACCTACTGGAATGGAACCTAACCTGGCCTGGCTAACCCCAGTAAACCTAACATGGGGTCATCGTTAAGGCCACAGCACCACTGGGGTCAAGGATGCTCATCAAACCCATACGGTGCAATTTACCTGGTGACCGTCTGCTCCTTCACCAATGGCACATATCCCACCACCATATTATCAACACCCACCTACTTCCTCCTCTTTATCAGCCTTTTACTGCATCCCACGATACTGCACTTTTACGATCTTGCTGGGATTCTTAATAATAACAATTGATTATACCGATTATTTGTGATAATAGCCATATACTCACCAATGCCGGCCATTACGGTCGTTCCTTCTCGCAGGCGTCTCATCCCGCTGCAATATTTACATCTTATTTTTTTTTTTCCAGTGATCTGCAGCATTTGCTTTGCAGAATTGTGATTCTATAAATTAGATTTATTTATTGATGTGATATATGTATGCTAGATGAGTTTCTCTAAATATTATTAATACCCTCAATCCCGCTGAAAATTCTCTCTGCTCTCAAGGAAGCCCAAAGCGGGAATTTTAAACCATGATAAAGCGCTTCTCTCTTGCAAAGCTGTAGCTCGCTATTTTGCCTTTAAAATAACTGAAAACATTATTTAGTTTGAATATTTAGTGATGCATAATCTATGGACAAGCACTTAAACCTTTCATCAATAATACTCAGTGAGCCAGAAAATATATATTTATTAATCCTAAGCTGGGTGTGATTATTTGGACTCGAGATTTTGTACATTTGACCCCAAACGTCTTAGGCTCCTCCATAGCAGTTACAAGACATGCTTAACTCTACTTTACTTATGGTGACTCTCCTTACTGTGTGTTTTATGAGGAACATCCATGGTGTTTTATTAGCAGTGGCCTATCCATCAGTGTTTTATTAGTAGTATCCATCAGTGTTTTATCAGTAGTATCCATCAGTGTTTTATCAGTAGTAGCCATCAGTGTTTTATCAGTAGTAGCCATCAGTGTTTTATTAGTAGTATCCATCAGTGTTTTATCAGTAGTAGCCATCAGTGTTTTATCAGTAGTAGCCATCAGTGTTTTATTAGTAGTATCCATCAGTGTTTTATCAGTAGTAGCCATCAGTGTTTTATCAGTAGTAGCCATCAGTGTTTTATCAGTAGTAGCCATCAGTGTTTTATCAGTAGTATCCATCAGTGTTTTATCAGTAGTAGCCATCAGTGTTTTATCAGTAGTATCCATCAGTGTTTTATCAGTAGTAGCCATCAGTGTTTTATCAGTAGTATCCATCAGTGTTTTATCAGTAGTAGCCATCAGTGTTTTATCAGTAGTAGCCATCAGTGTTTTATCAGTAGTAGCCATCAGTGTTTTATCAGTAGTAGCCATCAGTGTTTTATCAGTAGTAGCCATCAGTGTTTTATCAGTAGTAGCCATCAGTGTTTTATCAGTAGTAGCCATCAGTGTTTTATCAGTAGTATCTATCAGTGTTTTATCAGTAGTAGCCATCAGTGTTTTATCATTAGTATCTATCAGTGTTTTATCATTAGTATCTATCAGTGTTTTATCAGTAGTATCTATCAGTGTTTTATCAGTAGTATCTATCAGTGTTTTATCAGTAGTATCTATCAGTGTTTTATCAGTAGTATCTATCAGTGTTTTATCAGTAGTATCTATCAGTGTTTTATCAGTAGTATCTATCAGTGTTTTATCAGTAGTAGCCATCAGTGTTTTATCAGTAGTAGCCATCAGTGTTTTATCAGTAGTAGCCATCAGTGTTTTATCAGTAGTATCTATCTTACTATTTCTATTACTACTGCTACTACTATTACTACTACTCTCTTACTATTACTATTACTATTACTACTACTCTCTTACTATTACTATTACTGTACTATTACTACTACTACTACTACTACTACTCTCTTACTATTACTACTACTACTACTCTCTTACTATTACTATTACTACTACACTCCAACTATTTCTATTACTGTACTATTACTATTACTACTACATTCTTACTATACTATCACTACTACCATTACTACTACACACTAGTAATGTTACTACTACTATTACACACTCTTACTATTACTACTACTATTACTACTACACTCTTAAGCATGAGGCGGCCTGTATTGAACTTCTTTTTCACTAATTTGGCCCAAATGTTTTACTTTAGGCAGTTAATTTCTTGTAGTGCAGTTCGTATCATTGAAAAAGGCTTCATCTTGCTTGTATGTGTCGGCCTTGGTCACCGAATGGCGCCTTTCCCACACTGCTCGATCTCTGGCAGCCTCCCAATCCAGTCCCTTACCCCTGAGGTCACACTCGACGATCTTGTCCCCGTGTGTGTGTTTTTTTTTAGTGGCAAAATAAAACAATGCCTCGTTTACTATCATTTGCTTTAAATTTCTTGTCACAACTCACCAATTACGATGAAAAGGTGACATTATTAGCTTAAGTTAGTGTACAGTACAAATTATTACATCTGAAAAGGTTGGTTCCAAAGACGGGATGGAAAACGAAGCATTTTGAAAAGCGGAATCGTAATGAGAACTATGAGAAAATGAACACACACACACACACACACACACACACACACACACACACACCTTGCTTTCCACATTAAATTTCTGCCCACACACAGACTGAGGTGGTTTGGCCATGTGGAGAGGATGGAGGGTGAAAGACTGACGAAGAGAGTGTATGTGAGTGAGGTGGAGGGGGGAAGAGGGAAGGGGAGGCCGAGGATGAGGTGGAGGGATGGGGTGGAGAGGTATATGAGAGAGGGGGGTGTGAGTTGGGAGCGGGGCAGTGAATTGGCGGGGGACAGGGCGACGTGGAGGCGATTTGTTTGTGGCCACCCCGAACGGGATTGAGGCGTCTGGCAATAGATAGATAAATAGACACAGACTGAATGAGTCAACATACCCAGTAGGCGTAATTTACAATCTGAACAAACTATATATTAAGAACCGAATTTGTACTAAATGTAACAGAAATTAAAAATAATATAGGACCACTAAAAAGGCGGGTTACCATCACATGTAATCAATGATATTTTAATTTCCGTTTATGATAAATATAAACAATTCACGCTGTTATATATACGTGTTCTATTTGTATTGTTTATATTACAGTATGACATTACTATGATTCACAGTTTCACACAAGAGTAGATATGTAAAAAAAAAATATATATATATGCTTTTTAAACAGCGCAAAAAATAATATGCTTTTTAAACAGCGCGGGGAAGGTGTTTGTGCTAAGCGTGCAGCCATTTAGCGGAATATTAGCCTTTTCAGATGCACTCCATTACCTTCCTATGGTAGACGGTAACGCTATAAACATAAGTGGCAATGAATTATCCAACTACTTACTACTTTATCGACACTTTTTACTTATCTACCTAAATACCTCCCTACTTTTTTCCTATCTACGCTGGTGGTAGACGATTACATTACAATATTTCTCTCATCAACGCCTCCGCTACGCCTGTCAACATTCGCAGTCCCCTCCATCTTGCAGGATACACTATGATAATGCTCAATATGGCTTCCTTCATCCTATCCTATAAAATTTCCATGGCGGCTTTTGTACGCTTGTGTTCTTGTCCGTTAAGAAAGCTCCCTAACACCTCTCCCTTAGCGATTTATTTTTGGGTATGGCTGGTTTATATCCATTTGTCTGTTATTTATGCAGACTATGGCGATATTGGAAGGATTTACGTAACAGAAGAGGACAGTAAGGTGTAATAAATCGCTTAGGAAAAGGTGTTAGGGAGCTTTCTCAACCCAGAATTTCCCTAACAACTCATCCTAAGCGATTTATTTTGCTTATTACTCGTTACCGTCCTCTTCTATGCAATTTAAATAATTCAAATATCACCATACTCAGCATTAATAACATACACTTTGATATTAACCAGTCGTATCCAAAAATAAATCGCTAAGGAAGAGGTGTAAGGGAGCTTCCTTACCCGAGAGGAATACGGGACCATATTTGAATATACTGTTTTCATCTTGCATACAAAGTCGTGATTAAATTCAGTGAGAGTTGCGAGGCAGGGATGAGTCTCCTTGGTTACTAGTCAAATCAGCCCTTCAACTAAGCCCAGAAAGGTGTAGGACAGTAATGTGAAGCGTATTAAATGAAAGGATGAGTTATAATGGATGAAAAATACAACAGACACGCACTTTATTAATCTAAATTATTTTTGAGCAGGTACTGTTTGTAACGTTTTCAAATCAAGGAACCGTATGCTATAGAAAGTATATATAAAAAAAAACCTTACCCGTTTTACTCAAATATCCTCTAAAAAAATGATCTAAGTTTATTAAAATTGTCTGGAAGTTGCAAGAAAAAAAAAAAAAGGGACAAATGCCTTTCTAAAGTTGAACGAACTTCTACGTAACCGAAATCAATAAAAAAAAATCATATAAAATCAAACTACTCCCCATTACCCTCAACCAGCTAATATTCGTCCCAGGGTTGCATTGAATTATTGAGAAGGACCGAAAAGAGAAAAGAAAAAGGAAAAACAAGGAAGTCCTGAAGTGAAGATGGCCGTTAGTTCCTCCGGCGGGCAATAGATGGCGTCACTTCCTCTTCAGTGATTATTTGTGTGGCGAGTTGATGGTTTCTGTGATATTTTTCCATTTTTGGCTATTTTCTAGAGGACCCCGCGCCATTTTACCCATCGAGGCGCTTTCCTGAACCCCTAGAGCAGAGGTGAGTGTGGGATTGAAGTTGTCTTAGAGGTTAATGAAGGAGAAAATAAGGAATTAATTAGAGTGAGTGGAGACGTTGTGTAGGTGAGAGCGTGGTGTGTGTACGTTTCGTGTGTGTGCGTTTGTGTGTGTACCCGCGCACGTGGATCTGTGTGAGTCTAGGTTATTTATTTATTCGTTTTTATTTATTTATTTATTGCCTGGATGTGTGAAGGTGTGATTGTAAGGCTTAGTGGAGTATATAGGTTTACATGTGTACGTATTTTTGTGTATGTATGCGGTCGTGTACGTTTGCCGCAGTGCGTGTTCGTGCAATTGTGTTCGTTGCTATTGTCCTGTGGTGCCGCATCAGGGCCCGGGAATTGTGGTAGTTGTGGTAGATTGTGGTTGCTGAGTGGTGGTGGGTGATCGTGGTAGTTGTTGTGGTAGGTGGTTATGGTGGTAGTAGTGGTAGGTGGTGATGGTGGTAGTTGTAGGTGGTGATGGTGAAAGTTGTACCCGGTGGTGGTGATGGTGGTAGTTGTAGGTGGTGATGGTGAAAGTTGTACCCGGTGGTGGTGATGGTGGTAGTTGTGGTAGCTGGTGGTGTGGTAGTTGTGGTAGCTGGTAGTGGTGGTGGTAGTTTTGGTGGTTGTGGATGCTGAGTGGTGGACGTGATTGTGGTAGTGGTGGTGGGGGATTGTGGTAGTTGTTGTGGTAGGTGGTTATGGTGGTAGTAGTGGTAGGTGGTGGTGGTAGTTGTGGTAGGTGGTGATGGTGAAAGTTGTACCAGGTGGTGGTGGTAGTTGTGGTAGATGTTGATGGTGGTAGTTGTGGTAGGTGGTGATGGTGGTGGTAGTTGTGGTAGTGGGGATGGTGGTGGTAGTTGTGGTAGGTGGTGATGGTGGTGGTAGGTGGTGATGGTGGTGGTAGTTGTGGTAGTGGGGATGGTGGTGGTAGTGGTAGGTGGTGATGGTGGTAGTTGTGGTAGGTGATGGTGGTGGTAGTTGTGGTAGGTGGGGATGGTGGTGGTAGTTGTGGTAGGTGATGGTGGTGGTAGTGGTAGGTGGTGATGGTGGTAGTTGTGGTAGGTGGTGATGGTGGTGGTAGTTGTGGTAGGCGGTGATAGTTGTGGATGGTGTTAGTTGTGGTAGGCGGTGATAGTTGTGGATGGTGGTAGTTGTGGTAGGTGGTTGATGGTGGTGATAGGTGTGGTAGGTGGTGGTGGTGGTAGTTGTGGTAGGTGGTGATGGTGGTGGTAGTTGTGGTAGGCGGTGATAGTTGTGGATGGTGGTAGTTGTGGTAGGTGGTTGATGGTGGTGATAGGTGTGGTAGGTGGTGGTGGTGGTAGTTGTAGTAGGTGGTGATGGTGAAAGTTGTACCCGGTGGTGGTGACGGTGGTAGTTGTGGTAGCTGGTGGTGGTGGTGGTAGTTGTGGTAGCTGGTGGTGGTGGTGGTGGTAGTTGTGGTAGCTGGTGGTGGTGGTGGTAGTTGTGGTAGCTGGTGATTGTGGTAGGTAGTGACTGATTGTGGTAGGTGATGATGGTAGTTGTGGTAGTAAATATTGGTAGATTAATTGTAAATGGTGGTAGTTGTGGTAGGTGTTAATGATAGTTGTGGTAGGTGGTGATGGTAGTTGTGGTAGTAAATATTGGTAGATTAAGTGTAAATGGTGGTGGTAGTTGTGGTAGGTGTTAATGATAGTTGTGGTAGGTGGTGATGGTAGTTGTGGTAGACAGATTAATTAAATGGTGGTAGTTGTGGTAGGTGATAGTTGTGGTGGATGGTGATACTGGTAATTGTGGTAGGTACTGGGAGCTACAGGTTATGGTGGTAGTTGTGGTTGATATGCTATAATGTTGGAAGGTGTGCGGGGGATGTTTGTTGATAGTGGTAGGAGGGGAGTAAGGAGTGTGGTAGTTATAAATTGTGGTAGGAATTGTGGTAGGTAGGAGGGTGCACGATGAAGAGGAATGTTGGTGTGGTGGTGGTGGTGGAAATGTTGGTAGTTACATAAATGTTGGTAGTTACGTAAATATTGGTAGGCAAACAGGTCAGGGAGGATGGTGGTGGTGGTGGTGGTGGTGGAGGTTATGGTGTGTGAGTGTGTGTGTAGGTGCGAGTTAGTACCACACTCCCCTGGCGCACACGCACACCTGTCTCTCTCTCTCTCTCTCTCGTGCACTACCAACATTACCAACACCGCTACAAGCTTTCCAACATTGCCAACAACCATAGTCGCGTGTATTCATGGATTTATGCGTAATTCGTTAAGGAAATTTGAAAATCATTTAAAAATGGAGTGAATGTCCGTTGTCAGGAAAAAAATATATGAATTTTAAAAAGTGACATTTAAACATTCCGATTTCGTAGATGTGAGAAAAATAATATTGATTTTGAAAAGAGACATTCCAGTTTCGTAGATGCGACAAAAATAATATTAATTTTGAAAAGAGACATTCCGATTTCGTAGACGCAACAACAGTATTATTAATTTTAAAAAGTTACAAGATTGAAAAGCGACATTCCGATTTCGTATATTTGTGGATTTGTGCATAATGTCTTGAATTTATTATGGAAAGTGTCTGTCTGTCTGTCTGTGTGCATAATGTGGTGAAATAATTAAGGAAAATGTCTGTCTGTCTGCCTGTCTATTTTCCCGCCCTGAAAGTGGTTATTTCCGTTTTATTTTTGAAAGTGGATTTGTATGATTTTGAAGTTAATAGGGAAAAAGTGAAAAAGGGCTGCGTCTCTCTCTCTCTCTCTCTCTCTCTCTCTCTCTCTCTCTCTCTCTCTCCAAGTTAAAGAAAACTGCATAATTCTCTCTCTCTCTCTCTCTCTCTCTCTCTCTCTCTCTCTCTCTCCAAGTTAAAGAAAACTGCATAATTCTCTCTCTCTCTCTCTCTCTCTCTCTCCAAGTTAAAGAAAGGACTGCATCATTCTCTCTCTCTCTCTCTCTCTCTCTCTCTCTCTCTCTCTCTCTCTCTCTCCAAGTTAAAGAAAGGACTGCATGATTCTCTCTCTCTCTCTCTCTCTCTCTCTCTCTCCAAGTTAAAGAAAGGACTGCATGATTCTCTCTCTCTCTCTCTCTCTCTCTCTCTCCAAGTTAAAGAAAGGACTGCATGATTCTCTCTCTCTCTCTCTCTCTCTCTCTCTCTCCAAGTTAAAGAAAGGACTGCATGATTCTCTCTCTCTCTCTCTCTCTCTCTCTCTCTCCAAGTTAAAGAAAACTGCATAATTCTCTCTCTCTCTCTCTCTCTCTCCAAGTTAAAGAAAGAACTGCATAATTCTCTCTCTCTCTCTCTCTCTCTCTCTCTCTCTCTCTCTCTCCAAGTTAAAGAAAGAACTGCATAATTCTCTCTCTCTCTCTCTCTCTCTCTCCAAGTTAAAGAAAGGACTGCATAATTCTCTCTCTCTCTCTCTCTCTCTCTCTCTCTCTCTCCAAGTTAAAGAAAGGACTGCATAATTCTCTCTCTCTCTCTCTCTCTCTCTCTCGTGTTGAAATCCGTAGCCTTGACGCTCTAGGAAAATCGGTAGCATTTCACCATCTGGACTCCCTAACACCTCTTCCTTAGCGATTTATTTTTGGATAAGGCTGGTTAATATCCTTGTGTACGTTATTTATGCAGAGTAGGGTGATGTTGGAAGGATTTAGGTCGCACAAAACGACAGTAAGGTGTAATCAAAATAAATCGCTTAGGAAAAGGTGTTAGGGAGCTTCCTTAACCGACAATACGGTCAAACTTTTCAACGGTTTTGTAGTGTTAAATAGTGAATAATCGCTGAATAATGTAGCTCCCTAACACCATTTCCTAAGCGATTTATTTTATTACACTTTACCGTCTTCTTCTGTTACGTAAATCCTTCCGATATCGCCATACTCTGCATAAATAACGTACAGTATGCCCTAACACCTTTTCCTAAGCGATTTATTTTGTTTCATACACCTTATCGTTCATTTGTTACATAAATCCTTCCAATATCGCCATACTCTGCATAAATAAC
>NC_136956.1:1323474-1343474 GCF_032717465.1 Coenobita brevimanus
TGTTTATAAAGTAAAGAAAACCATATTACATTTTTTTATTTGTTTACTGGCTTGACATCCATTTAATAAAACAGATAGATAGATAGATAGATAGATAGATGGATGGTTTGATGGATGCATGGATGGATGGATAGATAGATAGATAGATGGATGGATGGTTTGATGGATGCATGGATAGATAGGTAGATAGATGGATGGATAGATAGATAGATGGATGGATAGATAGATAGATAGATAGATGGATGGATGGTTGGTTTGATGGATGCATGCATGGATGGATAGATGGATGGATGGATAGATGGATAGATAGATAGATAGATGGATGGATGGATGGTTTGATGGATGGATGGATAGATAGATAGATAGATGGATGGATAGATAGATAGATAGATAGATGGATGGATGGATAGATAGATTGATGGATGGATGGATGGTTTGATGGATGCATGGATAGATAGGTAGATAGATGGATGCATGGATAGATAGATAGATGAATGGATGAGAGGATAGATGGATAGCCAGATAAGTAGTAGATAGATAGATGGATGGGTAGATTAAGAGATAGATACCGTAGATAGATAGAGATGGATAGATAGATAGATAGACGGATAGCTTGATAAATACATATAGATAGATGGTTAAACAGATAGGTAGATAAATAGATGTACCGATAGATATAGATAGATAAACAGATAGATAGAGATAGATAAATGATGTAGATAGTTTTTACCGGAGGAAAAAATGAGTTTGGAGATGAATTGTCTATCTATCTATCTATCTATCTATCTAACTCTCTCTCTCTATCTATCTAACACTCTATCTATCTATCTATCTAACTCTGTCTATCTATCTATCCAACTCCATCCATCCACCTAATTATCTATCTATCTGTCTATCAATCTATCTGTTTATCTCTGTTTATCTGTCTGTCTTCCTATCTATCTATCTCTTTATCTATCAGTCTATCTGTCTTTATCTATCCGTCTGTGTATCTATCTATCTCTCCAACTGTCCATCCATCTAGTTATCTGTCTATCTATCTATCTATCTGTCTACCTACCCACCTAGCTATTTGTCCATTAATCTATCTATCTAGCCGTCTATTTATCTATCCATCTCAATCTATCTATTTGTACGTCTATCTATTGAAGCAGAAATGATACTCGATAGATTTGGAATGACAATATTGAGAGAGAGAGAGAGAGAGAGAGAGAGATTAAGAGAGAGAGAGGGAGAGAGAGAGAGAGGTTGCATTAGGATAGCCGTTAACAATATTCTTTTCCTAGAGAGAGAGAGAGAGAGAGAGAGAGAGGTTGCATTAGGATAGCCGTTAAAAATATTCTTTTCCTAGAAAGAGAGAGAGAGAGAGAGGGGGGAGATAGAGAGAAAGAGAGAGAGAGAGGGAGAGAGAGAAAGAGAGAGAGAGAGCAAGCCGGTAGTCGTAGTAGTAGTAATAGTAGTAGTTGTAATAGTAGTGGTAGTAGTAGTAGTAATTGTAATAGTAGTAGTAGTAGTTGTTGGTGTGGTAATATTCGTAGTAGTAGTTGTAGTAGTAGTAGTACCGTTATTATTATTATTATTATTATTATTATTATTATTTATTGTTTTAGTTATTGCAGTAATTTAAATATAATTATTAAAACGAAGATATTTACATGGGTCGGCAGGTGTGACTCTCTCTCTCTCTCTCACTTCGATCAGTAAGTCTTGGTCTGTCTGTCTCAAGTTTATCTATCGATCTATCTGTCCACTGGGTGTCTGTCTATTTATGTCTACGTCTATCTAACTGTCTGTCTATCTGTCTGTCTATCTATCCATCTATCTGTCTGTCTGTCAATATCTTCTAACTGTCTCTTTCTATCTATCTAGCTATCCATCTATCTATCTGTCTATGTAGGTCTGTCTCTGTCAGTAACTTCATAAAATGGACTCTCTCTCTCTCTCTCTCTCTCTCTCTCTCTCTCTCTCTCTCTAACGGGCAAGGTTAAACAGGAGCGAGAGGAAATGCCAGCGACTAGAACAAAGGCTTTATATCTATCGTCTATCTATCTATCTATCTGTCTGTCTGTTTGTGTCAGTCTACCTACCTTTCTATCTATCTCTATCTATCTTTATCTATTTGTCTATCTATCTGTCTATCTATATTTTCTATCTACCTGCTTATCACTTATCTTTTTATCTATCTGTGTTAGTCTTCGTATCTATCGTCTATGGATGTCTGTCCTATCTATCTATCTGTCTATCTATCTATGTCTATCTATCTATCTATCTGTATCTATCTATCCATCCATCTTTATATATCTATCTGTCAGTCCATCTATCTGCGTATCTATCGTCTATCTATCTATCTGACGGTATCTATCTATCTATCTATCTATGTCTATCTATCTATCTATCTGTATCTATCTATCTATCCATCCATCTTTATATATCTATCTGTCAGTCCATCTATCTGCGTATCTATCGTCTATCTATCTATCTGACGGTATCTATCTCTCTCTCTCTCTCTGTCTAGATAGATAAACTCATCGCTAACAAATGTGTGAAAATATACGAATAGATAGATAGATAGATAGATAGAGAGAGAGAGAGAGAGGGAGAGAGAGAGAGAGATTTCTAAGTAGATGGGTTGGCAGAGGTTGTAGAGGATAGATAGATAGATAGATAGATTTATAAGTAGATGGGAAGGCAGAGGATAGATAGATAGACAGATAGATAGATTTATAAGTACTGTAGATGTGAAGGCAGAGGATAGATAGATAGATAGACAGATAGATTTATAAGTACTGTAGATGTGAAGGCAGATAGATAGATAGATAGATTTATAAGTAGATGGGAAGGCAGAGGATAGATAGATAGACAGATAGATAGATTTATAAGTACTGTAGATGTGAAGGCAGAGGATAGATAGATAGATAAATAAATAGATAGATAGATAGATAATGAGCCGGCTTGGATATTAGGTCATGGAAACTTAACTACGTAACCTTTCACCTGAGAGAGAGAGAGAGAGAGAGAGAGAGAGAGAGAGAGAGAGAGAGATTGCTTCCATTGATAGTGTAAATGCAGGATAGGATGATGATAAGTAGTAGTAGTAGTAGTAGTAGTAATAATAGTATTAGCAGTAGTAGTAGTAGTAATAATAGTAGTAGTAGTAGTAATAGTAGTAGTAGATCACGAGGAAGAAATAGAAAGATTATTATTATTATTATTATTATTATCTCTCTCTCTCTCTCTCTCTCTCTCTCTCTTGCCAGATGCCATAATCTCGTAATTATTGTAAGGGATGGCCACAAACAAATCGTCTCCATATCACCCTGTCCCCCGCCATTTCGCTACCTTTCCCCCACGTAACACTCCCCTCTCTCATATACCTCTCCTCTCCATCCCTCCATCTCATCCTCGGCGTCTTCCTCCCTCTTCCCCCTCCACCTCCACCTCACTCAGTATATATCTATCTATCTATCTATCTATATAATTGGTTTTTGCGTGTACGTACGATTATGTGCTGTGTATGTATGCATGTATGTGTGCGTGTGTACTGTGTGGATTTGCCTGTGTATGTATGTATATAGTGTGTGTGTGTGTGTGTGTGTGTGTGTGTGTGTGTGTGTGTGTGTGTGTATAACATCTACCAGTTTCTATCTATCTATCTATCTGCCATTTGGTCTATTGGGTATTGATCCTGCGCACGCGATAGTGAGGCCTGAAATGTATTGCCCGGTGTGTGTGTGTGTGTGTGTGTGTGTGTGTGTAGTCTGGACATTGCTACTCCTCACCCTGCCCCACAGTAAGGTGGAAAGGAGGCCCGGATGATAATAATAATAATAATGATAATAATAATAATAATAATAACAGCAATAATTAAACACCATAATAGTAATAATAATAATAATAATAATAATAATAATATATTCCGTGGTCGGGGTGATAAATGGGACGAAGAAAACGGAAAAATTAAAAATACAGAAAACGGAGAAAAATAAATCGGAAGAAAAACGGAACCACGGGAGAGAATTGGCGGGAAATTTTGTATATTCAAATTTGAGATGAAAATAAACGGTAATTATGCTGGATATTGAGATGTGATTTATTTAGTATCTATCTGTTTATCTATCTGTCTATCTATCTATCTGTTTCATCAGTATATTTGTAAATTATCCATCTATCTATCTATCTATCTATCTATATCTATCTCTATCAGTGTTATCTGCCTGTCTCTCGTATGCATGTATATGTTTGTATGCGTGTGTATGTATGTATGTATGTTATGTTCGTGTATGTATGTGTGTATCTCTGTGTATGTACAGTATCTGTATGTATGTATGTATGTTATGTACGTGTATGTATGTACGAGTATGTATGTTTAAGTATCTGTGTATGTGTATGTATGTTATGTACGTGTATGTATGTACGAGTGTGTATGTTTATCTATGTATGTGTATGTATGTATGTTATGTACGTGTGTATGTACAAGTGTGTATGTGTATCTATGTACCGGTATGTATGTATGTTATGTACGTGTGTATGTACGTGTGTATGTGTGTATGTGTATCTATGTATGTATGTATGTTATGTACGTGTGTATGTGCAAGTGTGTATGTGTGTATATGTATCTGTGTATGTATGTCTGTAGGGATGGCTATAAGTGCCATTCATCCATTTAATTACAAAGGAAATTTCACCATACTGCCTCAATTGTTCCTCTGGCGACACTTCCGGGCAGAACAGCGCCATTATGAAGCATTATTATCATTATTATTATTATTATTATTATTATTATTGTTGTTGTTGTTTTTGTGGTAGGTGGGGGCGCTCACCATCCACTCACTCGATGTGCTGCTTCGGATGTCTGCCCTTTCCTCTCTTCCTTCCTTCCATCCTCTTCTGTCTTTCTTTCCTTCATTCTTTCCTCTTCCTTCTGCCTGTGGGTGACTTTACACTCCCTCTTCTGTCTTTCTTTCCTTCATTCTTTCCTCTTCCTTCTGCCTGTGGGTGACTCTACACTCCCTCTTCTGTCTTTCTTTCCTTCATTCTTTCCTCTTCCTTCTGCCTGTGGGTGACTTTACACTCCCTCTTCTGTCTTTCTTTCCTTCATTCTTTCCTCTTCCTTCTGCCTGTGGGTGACTTTACACTCCCTCTTCTGTCTTTTTTTCCTTCATTCTTTCCTCTTCCTTCTGCCTGTGGGTCACTTTACACTCCCTCTTCTGTCTTTCTTTCCTTCATTCTTTCCTCTTCTGCCTGCGGGTGACTTTACACTCCCTCTTCTGTCTTTCTTTCCTTCATTCTTTCCTCTTCCTTCTGCCTGTGGGTGACTTTACACTGATTGACAAACCAAATGGTTTCCTGTACACCAGGAAACCATTTACTACGCTGGGTGGTAACTATATAACCAAATTATGGCGCCTTGTGGTTTAGTGGGTAATTAAGGCGCTCCAATTGGATTGAGCTGGTGAAGGTTTATATCCAAGGGATGGTTGGGGTTTATTGCTCACGTAATGCCACTCAGGGATGAGTGAGGCTGGTCACTCTCATCTTAAATGTCAGGACCAACTTGCGCTGCGCTCCTCATGGGGCAACACAAGATTAGATGGTGATGATGATGATAGTGTGTTATTTATTATAGGTTTTAGTTAATAATAATAATAATAATAATAATCTTCATCATCATCATCATCTTCTTGTTCTTCGTTATTATTATTATTATTATTATTATTATTACTATTATTATTATTATTACTATTATTATTATTATTATTACTATTATTATTATTATTGTTATCTGTCACTTTATCTGTTGGTAGTAGTGGGAAGATGAATAGATGGATAGATAAATAGACTGATAGATGGAGAAAGATAGATAAATAGATCTGGTTGGATAGATATATAGTAGGTAGGTCTCAGGATAGATAGATACATGGATAGATGGATGGATGGATAGATAGATGGATAGATGGATGGATAGGTAGACTCAGATGGATAGATAGATAGCTAGAAAGATAGACTCAGATAGATGGATAGATAGATGGATGGATAGGTAGACTCAGATAGATGGATAGATAGACTCAGATAGATAGACTCATAGATGGATGGATAGATAGATAGATGTATGGATGGATGGATAGATAGACAAGTGATGCGTGACGAACAATGAGGAAGAGGTTGGGGTAACGGGAGAGAGAGAGAGAGAGAGAGAGAGAGAGAGATTGCCTGTGCGTGTATAGGAATAAATATGAGAGAGAGAGAGAGAGAGAGAGAGAGGAGGGTACAAGGGAACGATATAGAGAGAGTTCAAGTTAATTCTCTCTCTCTCTCTCTCTCTCTCTCTCTCTGCAAGTGGCATTCAGTTGACCTTTTACCTCCCTCCTCCTCCCCCCTCCTCCTCCCCCCTCCCCCCTCCCCTCCCCTCCCCTCCCCCTTGCCTAACCACAACCACCACCATCACTACCCATCTCTCTCTCTCTCTCACACACACACACACACACACACACACACACACACACACACACACACACACACACACACTTTTTAAATACTAGATCACCTTGTAGGAAGCTCTCTCTCTCTCTCTCTCTCTCTCTCTCTAATCCCCTCCTACCGCACCACCCTCATCGATTTTAGTAGTTGTGGTTGTGTGGTGGATGTGATTATTATTATTATTATTATTATGTTATTACTGGTTATATTTTTTGTTACTACTACTACTACTACAACTATTACTATTGCTGTTATTATTTATTTTATTATTATTATCTTTATTATTATTATTATTATTATTATTATTATTTTCATTATTATTATTATTATTATTATTATTATTATTATTATTATTTTCATTATTATTATTATTATTATTATTTTCATTACTGTTATTATTATTATTATTATTATTATTATTATTATTATTATCATTATTATTATTATTATTATTATTATTATTATTATTATTATTATTATCATTATTATTATTATTATTATTATTATTATAAGATTGCACGGGTAAGGATAGCGGCCCTAGGGTTTGTTGACGTGCGCTCTCGTCTCATGTGCCATTTCGGCGAATTTGAGTTTTCTTGGGTAATTTCGGGTATTTTAATTTTTCGCCTACTTCCTCATGTGGGTAGTTAGGATAGGTGATAGTAATAGTAGGGATAGTTAGGGGAGGTGGTGGATAGTCGGGTAGTAGGGATAGAGCCGAGATGACCTGGCCGCCGAATGTGTCGTATTTGTTACCTTGGCAAGACTTGTTTCGTGTCAGGGAGGGAGGAGGGAGGGAGGGAAGGAAGGGAGGAGGGAGGGAGGGAGGGAAGGGAGAGAAAGGGAGGGAGGAGAGACTGCAGACGTGTACCTTACCTCATCATGACTCCTCTCCCTACCGTCTTCTCTCTCTTCCTCCTCCTCCTCCTCCTCCTCCTCCCTTTTCTTCTTTCTTCTTCGTCTTCTTCCTTCTTCTTCTTCCTCTCTTCCTCCCTCTCTTCTCTTATTCGTTCCTTGTCTTCTCTCTCCTCTTTTCCTTCTTCCCTCCCTCCCTCCCTCCTTCCTTCCTTCGTTCCTTCCTTCCTTCCTTCCTTCTTTCTTTCCTTCCCTCCTTCCCTCCCTCCCCCTCCCTCCCTCCCTTGTGTTTTTCCTCCTCCGAAATAATTGCGGTAGTTGTGGTAGTAATGGTGGTAGCGGTGGCCCCTGGTGTGGTAGTGTTGGTAGTTGTGGTAGTAATGTTGGTAGTTGTGGTAGTAATGTTGGTAGTTGTGGTAGTAATGTTGGTAGTTGTGGTAGTAATGTTGGTAGTCGTGGTAGTAATGTTGGTAGTCGTGGTAGTAATGTTGGTAGTTGTGGTAGTAATGTTGGTAGTTGTGGTAGTTGTGGTAGTAATGTTGGTAGTTGTGGTAGTAATGTTGGTAGTTGTGGTAGTAATGTTGGTAGTTGTGGTAGTAATGTTGGTAGTTGTGGTAGTAATGTTGGTAGTTGTGGTGGTAATGTTGGTAGTTGTGGTAGTGTTGGTAGTTGTGGTAGTAATGTTGGTAGTTGTGGTAGTAATGTTGGTAGTTGTGGTAGTAATGTTGGTAGTTGTGGTAGTAATGTTGGTAGTTGTGGTAGTAGTGTTGATAGTTGTGGTAGTAATGTTGGTAGTTGTGGTAGTAATGTTGGTAGTTGTGGTGGTAATGTTGGTAGTTGTGGTAGTAATGTTGGTAGTTGTGGTAACAATGTTGGTAGTTGTGGTAGTAATGTTGATAGTTGTGGTAACAATGTTGGTAGTTGTGGTAGTAATGTTGGTAGTTGTGGTAGTAATGTTGGTAGTTGTGGTGGTAATGTTGGTAGTTGTGGTAGTAATGTTGGTAGTTGTGGTAGTAATGTTGGTAGTTGTGGTAGTAATGTTGGTAGTTGTGGTAGTAATGTTGGTAGTTGTGGTGGTAATGTTGGTAGTTGTGGTAGTGTTGGTAGTTGTGGTAGTAATGTTGGTAGTTGTGGTAGTAATGTTGGTAGTTGTGGTAGTAGTGTTGATAGTTGTGGTAGTAATGTTGGTAGTTGTGGTAGTAATGTTGGTAGTTGTGGTGGTAATGTTGGTAGTTGTGGTAGTAATGTTGGTAGTTGTGGTGGTAATGTTGGTAGTTGTGGTAGTAATGTTGATAGTTGTGGTAGTAATGTTGGTAGTTGTGGTAGTAATGTTGGTAGTTGTGGTAGTAATGTTGGTAATTGTGTTAGTAATGTTGGTAGTTGTGATAGTAATGTTGGTAGTTGTGGTAGTAATGTTGGTAGTTGTGGTAGTAATGTTGGTAGTTGTGGTAGTAATGTTGGTAGTTGTGATAGTAATGTTGGTAGTTGTGGTGGTAATGTTGGTAGTTGTGGTAGTAATGTTGGTAGTTGTGGTAGTAATGTTGGTAGTTGTGGTGGTAATGTTGGTAGTTGTGGTGGTAATGTTGGTAGTTGTGGTAGTAATGTTGGTAGTTGAAATGGTAGTTATGGTGGTAGTTGTAATGTTGATAGTTGTGGTAGTAATGTTGGTAGTTGTGGTGGTAATGTTGGTAGTTGTGGTGGTAATGTTAGAGATTTGCACAGGTGTGATGAGAGTGAGTCAGGTGTTGTGGTAGTTCTCTCTCTCTCTCTTTCTCTCTCTCATGACAACAACCTTATATTCCATCCTGCGTCACTCCCTCCTTCCCTCCCTCCCTCCCTCCCTCCCTCCCTCCCTCCCTCCCTCCTATCATTATCTTGACCTATTTTATGGATGGTTTTTCCCTCCCTCCCTCCCTCCCTCCCTCCCTCCTTCCTTCCTTCCTTCCCTCCTTCCTTCTTTCCCTCCCTCCCTCACTCCCTCCTTCCTTCGTTCCTTCCTTCTTTCCTTCCTTTCTCCCTCCCTCCCTCCCTCCCTTCCTCCCTCCCTCCCTCCTTCCTTCTTTCCTTCCTTTCTCCCTCCCTCCCTCCCTCCCTCCCTCCTTCCTTCTTTCCTTCCTTCCCTCCCGCATTCCTACTTTCCTTCCTTTCTCACCATTTTCTTTTCCTTCCTTCCTTCCTCCTTCCATTTTCTCTTCTCTCCTTTCTTCATTTTTTCTCCTTTTCCCCTCCCTTCCTTCTCTCTCTCTCTCTCTCTCTCTCTCTCTCTCTCTCTCTCTCCCTTCTATAATTATTTTTATAATTAGTTAATGGGCGGTATTGCTTCTCCTTCCCTCCCTCCCTCCTTCCCTCCTTCCTTCCTTCCTTCCTTTCCTCCCTCCCTCCTTCCCTCCTTCCTTCCTTCCCTCCCTCCTTCCTTTCCTCCCTCCCTCCTTCCCTCCTTCCTTCCCTCCTTCCTTTCCTCCCTCCCTCCTTCCCTCCTTCCTTCCTTCCCTCCCTCCTTCCTTTCCTCCCTCCCTCCTTCCCTCCTTCCTTCCTTCCCTCCTTCCTTCCCTCCTTCCTTTCCTCCCTCCCTCCTTCCCTCCTTCCTTCCTTCCCTCCCTCCTTCCTTTCCTCCCTCCCTCCTTCCCTCCTTCCTTCCTTCCCTCCCTCCCTCCCTTCCTTCCCTCCCTCCTTCCTTCCTTCCTTTCTTCCCTCCCTCCCTCCCTCCCTCCCTCCCTCCTTCCTTCCCTCCCTCCCTCCTCCCTCTCCCTCCCTCCCTCCCTCCTTTAACTACTACCACTACTACCTCATATGTAGGAAATTTCGTTGGGAGAGTGACAGCCAAATTTAAACCATACATATGATGGCGAAGTACGGTACCGTACGTGTTTGTATGTATGTGTGTGTGTGTGTGTGTGAGAGAGAGAGAGAGAGAGAGAGAGAGAGAGAGAGAGAGAGAGAGAGAGAGAGAGAGGTAAATGGAGGAGGGAGGAAAGATATGAGAGTAGGCTATCCAACTCTCTCTATCTATCTGTGTCTGTCTATGTATGTATGTATGTATGTATGTATGTGACCTTTGTATGTGTATGTACGGTATTTGTATGTATGTATGTATGTGTGTATGTATGATTTTGTGTATGTATGTATGTATGTATATGTATGTATGTTTTATCCGTGTTGTATGTATGTATGTGTATGTATGTATGTTTTATCCGTGTTGTATGTATGTATGTGTATGTATGTAGGTATATATGTATGTATGTAACGTATGTATGTTTATGTATGTTTTATATGTATGTATGTAACGTATGTATGTTTTTTCTTTATGTATGTATGTATGTATGTTTTATCTGTGTACGTATGTATGTATGTATGTTTTATCTGTATATGTACGTGTGTGCCGCTCTACATCCCATAGCACTTCTTCGTGACTAGCATCATAATGTAGTCTATTTTAGTTATAAGTAAAGGAACATTTTAACTTCTCCTCCTCCTCCTCCTCCTCCTCCTCCTCTTCTTCTTCTTCTTCTTCTTCTTCTTCTTCCCCTCCTCCTTCTCCTCCTCCTCCTCCTCCTCCTCCTCGCCGTCAGTCATAGATAGATGGATGGACGATAGATAGATAGGGAGAGAGAGATGGAGGATTGAGAGGGAGTTGAGGAAGATAGATAGATAGATAGATAGATAGATGGATAGGGAGGGAGTTGAGGAACGTGTGTATAACCAGGCAGTGGATCCGCCTGGTTATATCAGTGCCACCACGTGAAGGCCTACCTCCACCACCCATTGAGAGAGAGAGAGAGAGAGAGAGAGAGAGAGAGAGAGAGAGAGAGAGAGAGAAGTTAAGTATTACCCCTATACTGTAAAAGTCAGAGAGAGAGAGAAAGAGAGAGAGAGAACTTCTTACCTGGCTTCCCCTACCTGAAGGTCACCCCTTTACCCTATTTCTTAACTCTCTCTCTCTCTCTCTCTCTCTCTCTCCTCGCTTTTACAGTATAGGGGTAATAACTCTCTCTCTCTCTCTCTCTCTCTCTCTCTCTGACAGATATATAGACAAATAAGCAGGCTGACAGATAGATAGACAGATAGATAGATAAACAGATAGATACACTGATAGACAGACAAAAACAACAATATCCTTCACCAAAAATATATATATATAGGAATTGGAGCTAGGGTGCTAGGTGGTGGCGACCATCATCCACTCACTTGATGTAGTGCTGCCTACTTCTTCCTTCACCTTTATCATTCTTTTTCTGTGTCTGTCCTCCTCTCTCCCTATTTCTCACCATCATCCACTCACTTGATGTAGTGCTGCCTACTTCTTCCTTCGCCTTTGTCATTCTTTTTCTGTGTCTGTCCTCCTCTCTTCCTATTTCACACCATCATCCACTCACTTGATGTAGTGCTGCCTACTTCTTCCTTCACCTTTATCATTCTTTTCCTGTGTCTGTCCTCCTCTCTTCCTATTTCTCACCATCATCCACTCACTTGATGTAGTGCTGCCTACTTCTTCCTTAGCCTTTATCATTCTTTTTCTGTGCCTGCCCTCCTCTCTTCCTATTTCTCCCATCTTTCCTGTCACTACTTATTGCTTTTCTTTCCTTTACAGGTGGCTTTACATTGAGTGACAAGCCAAATGGTTTCCTGTAAGCCAAGAAACCATTTACAACGCTGGGTGGTAACCATATAACCAAACCATACGTGTTCCCTACGTGTCAACAAGTGGGTTGGTGGAGGGTTAGTGCCCCTCCCTGTAAAACAACTAACTCAGAGTCAAATGGCCACCCCTTACGGGATTATGGCGTCTGGCGATAGATAGATAGATAGAATTTGAGCTAAAGTTTTAAATATGTCTATCTATCTATCTGTAATTATCTATCTGTTTTAAAATAAGCGTGTTCAGAAATCTATCTATTTATATCTATTTATCTATCTATCCATATCCATCCATAGGCTATACCTACCTGTCTATCTATCTACCAATCTATCGATCTATCTATCAGTGTACCTATCTATCTATCGATGCATCTCTCTCCATCTACGAATATCTATCTATCTATCTCTATCTATCTGTCCATCTATCTATCTATCTATCTATCTTACCATCCATCTGTCTATCTGTCTATCCATCTATCTATCCATCTATGCAGAGTATGGCGATATTGAAAGGAGAGAGAGAGAGAAAGAGAGAGAGAGAGAGAGAGAGTATTATATAAGGAAGGGAGAGAGAAATAGAGAGGAGGTAAGGAGGGAGGGAAGGAAGGAAGGAAGGAGGAATGGAAGGAAGGAAGGAAGGAGGGATGGAAGGAAGGAAGGAGGGATGGAAGGAAGGAAGGAAGGAGGGATGGAAGGAAGGAAGGAGGGACGGAAGGAAGGAAGGAGGGAGGGATGGAAGGAAGGACGGAGGGATGGAAGGAAGGAAGGAGGGAGGGATGGAAGGAAGGAAGGAGGGATGGAAGGAAGGAAGGAGGGAGGGATGGAAGGAAGGAAGGATGGAAGGAAGGAAGGAGGGATGGAAGGAAGGAAGGAGGGAGGGATGGAAGGAAGGAAGGAGGGATGGAAGGAAGGAAGGAAGGAAGGAAAGGATGGAGGAAGGAAGGAAGGAAAGAGAGAGAGAAGAAAGGAAGAGAGAGTTTGAGAGGAAGAAAGGCAAAAGGAAAAAAATAGAGAGAGAGGAGAGAGAGAGAGAGAGAGAGAGAGAGAGATAAGCCTACGTTAGGTAAGTAGGTTATGCTGAGAAAGGGAGAAAAGGTAAGTAAGTAGGCAAGTAGGTAGGCTGAAAGGTAGGTAGGTAGGTAAGTAGGTAGGATGAAAGGTAGGTAGGTAAGTAGGTAGGATGAAAGGTAGGTAGGTAGGATGAAAGGTAGGTAGGTAGGATGAAAGGTAGGTAGGTAAGTAGGTAGGATGATGTGGTTGTAGTGGATGATGGTGAGAAATAGGAAGAGAGGAGGACAGACACAGAAAAAGAATGATAAAGGCTAAGGAAGAAGTAGGCAGCACTACATCAAGTGAGTGGATGATGGTGAGAAATAGGAAGAGAGGAGGACAGACACAGAAAAAGAATGATAAAGATGAAGGAAGAAGTAGGCAGCACTACATCAAGTGAGTGGATGATGGTGAGAAATAGGAAGAGAGGAGGACAGACACAGAAAAAGAATGATAAAGGTGAAGGAAGAAGTAGGCAGCACTACATCAAGTGAGTGGATGATGGTCGCCACCACCTAGCACCAAATAAGCTTAGGGTTAGGTAAGGAGGTAAGTAGGATAGCCTGAGAAAGAGATGAGGGTACGTAGGTAGGTAGGTAGGCAGGTAGGTAGGTAGATTTTGAAATACGTAAGATGGTAGGTAGGAAGAGAAGCAGTGTGTAGATTGGTAAGTAGGTAGGTAGTTAGGTAGGTAGGTAGGTAAGTAGGTAGGCAGGTAGGTAATTAGACAGGTAGGTAAGTAGGTAGATAGGTAAGTAGGTAGGCAGGTAAGCAGTTAGGCAGGCAGGTAGGTAGGTCCATTTGTGTATGTTGGTAGTTAGGTCGATAGGTAGGTAAGTAGGTAGGTAGGTAAGTAGGTAGGTAGGTAGGTAAGCAGGTGGTGACCATGGTAGAGGTACTGACGTGAAAAAAACATCACTAGTACTTACGTCATCACCCGCCTCTCTCTCTCTCTCTCTCTCTCTCTCTCTCTCTCTCTCTCTCTCTCTCTCCCCTAATTCTCGGTTCATCACGTACATTCCTTCCCCGTAAAGGCGGGCACGCAGCACCCGTCCAGCAACACATTCTCAGCCATATTCATCCCATCTACCTACCTACCTACTTACCAGTCTGCCTACTTACCTACCTTCCTACCTACCAGTTTGCCTACGTACCTATATCTTGCCTACCTACCTACCTACCCACCTACCTACCTACCTACGTATTGCACCTACACACGCCTCTCTCCTACTTACCTCTCAGTCTCTGTTGGTATATTTCCTTGTCTATCTATCTGTCTATCTATCTATCTGTCTATTTATCTATCTATCTATCTGTCTATCTGTCTGTCTATCTATCTATCGACCTGCCTATCTATTTCTGTAATATGATAGCCAACCTCGCCTCCTCCAGCTCTCAGCCTACCTCTACTCAACATTCTCTCTCTCTCTCTCTCTCTCTCTTTCTCCATTTTCAACCTTCCTTCCTTTCTTTCTCCCTCCCTCCCTCCCTTTTCCTCCCCTCTCTCCCTCCCTCCCACCTTCCCTTTCCTTCATTTCCTCCCTCCTTCCCTCCCCTCTTTTCCTCCTTCTCTCCCTCCCTCCCTCCCTCCCTTCCCTTCTTTTCCTCCCTTCCTCCCTCCCTCCTTCCCTCCCTCCCTCCCTTCCCTTCTTTTCCTCCCTCGCTCCCTCCCTCCCCTCTTTTCCTCCTTCCCTCCCTCCCTCCCTTCCCCTCTTTTCCTCCTTCTCTCCCTCCCTCCGTCCCTCCCACCTTCCCTTCTTTTTCTCCCTCCCTTCCTCCCATTTCTTTACCTCCCTCCCTCCTTCCTTTTTTTCCTCCTTCTCTCCCTCCCTCCCTCCCTCCCGTCTTTTCCTCCCTTCCTCCCTCCCTCCTTCCCTCCCTCCCTCCCTTCCCTTCTTTTCCTCCCTCCCTCCCTCCCTCCCGTCATTACCTCTCCCTCCCTCCCTCCTTCCTTTTTTCCCTTATTGATTGAGTGACTCACTGACTAACCCCTATCAGCTGAGGGAACAGGAAATGAGTCTCCTTGGTTACTAGTCAAATAACAGGAAATTCGAGGTCAGTTTGTGATAGAAATGAGTCTCCTTGGTTACTAGTCAAATCAAGCTACACCTGGCCATCAACTGTGCCTTAGGTAGGAATGAATCTCCTTGGTTACTAGTCAAATCCACCCTTCAATCTGACTACACCTGGCCATCAACTGAGTCTTACGTAGGAATGAGTCTCCTTGGTTACTAGTCAATCTGAGCCACTCCCATTAACTTCCCCAAAAATAAATACTTCCCATTTTCTATTTAAATGACTGCCAGAAGAGGAGACTCAGGTATTGAACTGACTCTAACTGATTGACCTCCCTCTGTCTTCACTTACGTCTTCCAGTCAGGCGATGCGTGTACAGGGTCATGCAATTCTCTCTCTCTCTCCCTCCCTCTCTCTCTCTCTCTCTCTCTCTCTCTCTCTCTCTCT
Source organism: Coenobita brevimanus (assembly GCF_032717465.1). Taxonomy (NCBI): domain Eukaryota; kingdom Metazoa; phylum Arthropoda; class Malacostraca; order Decapoda; family Coenobitidae; genus Coenobita; species Coenobita brevimanus. The sequence goes on from NC_136956.1 coordinate 1,338,955, forward strand.
CTCTCTCTCTCTCTCTCTCTACTAGTTTTATCGAATTTTCTTAAAGGTTATGCCATTCTCCTCTCTCTCTCTCTCTCTCTCTCTCTCTCTCTCTCTCTTTCTTTCTTTCTCTCTCTCTCTCTAGTTTTATCGAATTTTCTTAAAGGTTATGCCATTCTCATTCTCTCTCTCTCTTTCTCTCTCTAGTTTTATCTAATTTCTTAAAGGTTACGCCATTCCCTCCCTCTCTCTCTCTCTCTCTCTCTCACATACCCTCTTCTATTTTCATTCCTTCTCTCCTAAAAATCTCTCTCTCCATTTCTTTCTAATTTAAGTCCTTCTCTCCCAAGTTTCCCTCCATTCTCTCCTCTTTTCTCTCCTTTCTCATGTTCTCTCTCCTTCCCTCCCATTTTCTCTCCTTCTCTCCCCTTTTCTCTCCCTTTCTCTCCCTTCTCGCTTTCGTCATCATTCTTAATATTTGAGTGTCCCCGATTCCACCCCGTTCTCCTTTGTTTACATACACTTTCGACCCAGTCACCATCTCGGCTAAATCATTGTATTCCTTAAACTACTCATATTTTTGTATCGCCATTTTATGTAATTTAGCGTGAGTGCCTATGTAATCCATGACGTCACAGGAAATTTTGAAATATTCATGAAAAACCAAAGTAGATAGAATTAACCGAAAGCTGATCTCCGCCGAACTTTCAAACCCTCCCGGGCCTTCTGACTCACGGGATGCCGCGGCGTCAAGGAATAACCTCCCTTATTTCCCCCCATAAATAGAGCTTAGAGTGGCTTGGCGTTGGTTTGGCTGTTTCCTCTTCTGCGTTACCACCCTGATAAAAACGGAGATAACGGTAGATAAGGGTGCGGTGCCGTTAACGGGTGGTGTGGTGGAGTATTGTGGTGGTGGTGGTAGTAGTTGTGTTACAGTACTTGTGGTGGTCGAGTGGCAGCGTTTGGGAATTATAGTCACGAAGAATGTAAGTTTTTATTTCTCTCTCTCTCTCTCTCTCTCTCTCTCTCTCTCTCTCTCTCTCTCTCTCTCTCTCTCTCTCCGTTAACTTGGCCTAAAATTGCCATTCCTCCATCTTGTATTAAGAGTTGTAATGAGGTTAACACTAGAATATGATGCTCGTCACGAAGAAGTGCTATGGAAAGGATGTAGAGCCGTAGTATTGTCTTTTTAACACTAGAATATGATGCTAGTCACGAAGAAGTGCTATGGAAAGGATGTAGAGCCGTAGTATTGTCTTTTTAACACTAGAATATGATGCTCGTCACGAAGAAGTGCTATGGAAAGGATGTAGAGCCGTAGTATTGTCTTTTTAACACTAGAATATGATGCTCGTCACGAAGAAGTGCTATGGAAAGGATGTAGAGCCGTAGTATTGTCATTTTAACACTAGAATATGATGCTCGTCACGAAGAAGTGCTATGGAAAGGATGTAGAGCCGTAGTATTGTCTTTTTAACACTAGAATATGATGCTAGTCACGAAGAAGTGCCATGGAAAGGATGTAGAGCCGTAGTATTGTCTTTTTAACACTAGAATATGATGCTAGTCACGAAGAAGTGCTATGGAAAGGATGTAGAGCCGTAGTATTGTCTTTTTAACACTAGAATATGATGCTAGTCACGAAGAAGTGCTATGGAAAGGATGTAGAGCCGTAGTATTGTCTTTTTAACACTAGAATATGATGCTAGTCACGAAGAAGTGCTATGGAAAGGATGTAGAGCCGTAGTATTGTCTTTTTAACACTAGAATATGATGCTAGTCACGAAGAAGTGCTATGGAAAGGATGTAGAGCCGTAGTATTGTCTTTTTAACACTAGAATATGATGCTAGTCACGAAGAAGTGCTATGGAAAGGATGTAGAGCCGTAGTATTGTCTTTTTAACACTAGAATATGATGCTAGTCACGAAGAAGTGCTATGGAAAGGATGTAGAGCCGTAGTATTGTCTTTTTAACACTAGAATATGATGCTAGTCACGAAGAAGTGCTATGGAAAGGATGTAGAGCCGTAGTATTGTCTTTTTAACACTAGAATATGATGCTCGTCACGAAGAAGTGCTATGGAAAGGATGTAGAGCCGTAGTATTGTCTTTTTAACACTAGAATATGATGCTAGTCACGAAGAAGTGCTATGGAAAGGATGTAGAGCCGTAGTATTGTCTTTTTAACACTAGAATATGATGCTAGTCACGAAGAAGTGCCATGGAAAGGATGTAGAGCCGTAGTATTGTCTTTTTAACACTAGAATATGATGCTAGTCACGAAGAAGTGCCATGGAAAGGATGTAGAGCCGTAGTATTGTCTTTTTAACACTAGAATATGATGCTCGTCACGAAGAAGTGCTATGGAAAGGATGTAGAGCCGTAGTATTGTCTTTTTAACACTAGAATATGGTGCTAGTCACGAAGAAGTGCTATGGAAAGGATGTAGAGCCGTAGTATTGTCTTTTTAACACTAGAATATGATGCTCGTCACGAAGAAGTGCTATGGAAAGGATGTAGAGCCGTAGTATTGTCTTTTTAACACTAGAATATGATGCTAGTCACGAAGAAGTGCCGTGGAAAGGATGTAGAGCCGTAGTATTGTCTTTTTAACACTAGAATATGATGCTCGTCACGAAGAAGTGCTATGGAAAGGATGTAGAGCCGTAGTATTGTCTTTTTAACACTAGAATATGATGCTAGTCACGAAGAAGTGCTATGGAAAGGATGTAGAGCCGTAGTATTGTCTTTTTAACACTAGAATATGATGCTAGTCACGAAGAAGTGCTATGGAAAGGATGTAGTGCCGTAGTATTGTCTTTTTAACACTGGAATATGATGCTAGTCACGAAGAAGTGCTATGGAAAGGATGTAGAGCCGTAGTATTGTCTTTTTAACACAAGAATATGGTGCTAGTCACGAAGAAGTGCTATGGAAAGGATGTAGAGCCGTAGTATTGTCTTTTTAACACTAGAATATGATGCTAGTCACGAAGAAGTGCTATGGAAAGGATGTAGAGCCGTAGTATTGTCTTTTTAACACTAGAATACGATGCTAGTCACGAAGAAGTGCTATGGAAAGGATGTAGAGCCGTAGTATTGTCTTTTTAACACTAGAATATGATGCTAGTCACGAAGAAGTGCTATGGAAAGGATGTAGAGCCGTAGTATTGTCTTTTTAACACTAGAATATGATGCTAGTCACGAAGAAGTGCTATGGAAAGGATGTAGAGCCGTAGTATTGTCTTTTTAACACTAGAATATGATGCTAGTCACGAAGAAGTGCTATGGAAAGGATGTAGAGCCGTAGTATTGTCTTTTTAACACTAGAATATGATGCTAGTCACGAAGAAGTGCTATGGAAAGGATGTAGAGCCGTAGTATTGTCTTTTTAACACTAGAATATGATGCTAGTCACGAAGAAGTGCTACGGAAAGGATGTAGAGCCGTAGTATTGTCTTTTTCTGCCACTGAGCTACGTGAAATAAGCTGCAAAAGGACGAAAATCTGGGCCAAGTTAAGGTGAAAAGAATGTGTGTGTGTGTGTGTGTGTGTGTGTGTGTGTGTGTGTGTGTGTGTGTGTGTGTGTGTGTGAGAGAGAGAGAGAGAGAGAGAGAGATTGAGTCATGCTTGTAATGACTCAACATCCGTTACACATCTTTCATCATCATTATTATCATTATTTTTATTATTATTATTATTATTATTATTATTATTATTATTATGCCTCTCCTGCCACTTCCTTTTCTTTCTCTTGTGGTTGGTGGTAGTTGTGGTAGGTGGTAATTGTGGTATTATTATTATTATTATTATTATTATTATTATTATTATACCCGTCCAATCACTTCCTTCTTTTCTGTTTGGTGTTGGTGGTAGTTGTGGTAGGTGGTGTTGGTAGTTGTGGTAGGTGGTGTTGGTAGTGGTTGTTGTGGTAGTTGATGCTAAGGAAAGTTGATGGTGGTAGTTGTGGTAGGTGATGGTGGTAGTTGTGGTTGATGGTGGTAGTTGTGGTGGGTGATGGTGGTAGTTGTGGTAGGTAATGGTGGTAGCTGTGGTAGGTAATGGTGGTAGTTGTGGTAGGTAATGGTGGTAGTTGTGGTAGGTAATGGTGGTAGTTGTGGTAGGTAATGGTGGTAGTTGTGGTAGGTAATGGTGGTAGTTGTGGTAGGTGATGGTGGTAGTTGTGGTAGGTAATGGTGGTAGCTGTGGTAGGTGATGGTGGTAGTTGTGGTAGGTAATGGTGGTAGTTGTGGTAGGTAATGGTGGTAGTTGTGGTAGGTAATGGTGGTAGTTGTGGTAGGTAATGGTGGTAGCTGTGGTTGCACATGACGTCTAATTTCCAGATGACTATGCACTTTAGGATGTGTTATATGATTCTCTCTCTCTCTCTCTCTCTCTCTCTCGTCTCCTTGGTTTCTAGATTTGCTTCATTTTCATCTATCTGTCTATCTATCTGTCTGTCTGTCTCAATGTCTGTCTATAATCTACATCTATTTGTATATCTATCTGTCTGTCTGTCTGTCGCGTATTATATCTATCTTA
>NC_136956.1:1348474-1350974 GCF_032717465.1 Coenobita brevimanus
GAGAGAGAGAGAGAGATAACGGTATAGAAAACGTGGCAACACTGTACACAGGTGCGGACCACACCACAGCCGCAAACGTGCGCGAGTCCTACTATAGCATCATATTCTAGTGTTAAAAAGACAATACTACGGCTCTACATCCTTTCCATAGCACTTCTTCGTGACTAGCATCATATTCTAGTGTTAAAAAGACAATACTACGGCTCTACATCCTTTCCATAGCACTTCTTCGTGACTAGCATCATATTCTAGTGTTAAAAAGACAATACTACGGCTCTACATCCTTTCCATAGCACTTCTTCGTGACTAGCATCATATTCTAGTGTTAAAAAGACAATACTACGGCTCTACATCCTTTCCATAGCACTTCTTCGTGACTAGCATCATATTCTAGTGTTAAAAAGACAATACTACGGCTCTACATCCTTTCCATAGCACTTCTTCGTGACTAGCATCATATTCTAGTGTTAAAAAGACAATACTACGGCTCTACATCCTTCCCATAGCACTTCTTCGTGACTAGCATCATATTCTAGTGTTAAAAAGACAATACTACGGCTCTACATCCTTTCCATAGCACTTCTTCGTGACTAGCATCATATTCTAGTGTTAAAAAGACAATACTACGGCCCTACATCCTTTCCATAGCACTTCTTCGTGACTAGCATCATATTCTAGTGTTAAAAAGACAATACTACGGCTCTACATCCTTTCCATAGCACTTCTTCGTGACTAGCATCATACTCTAGTGTTAAAAAGACAATACTACGGCTCTACATCCTTTCCATAGCACTTCTTCGTGACTAGCATCATACTCTAGTGTTAAAAAGACAATACTACGGCTCTACATCCTTTCCATAGCACTTCTTCGTGACTAGCATCATATTCTAGTGTTAAAAAGACAATACTACGGCTCTACATCCTTTCCATAGCACTTCTTCGTGACTAGCATCATATTCTAGTGTTAAAAAGACAATACTACGGCTCTACATCCTTTCCATAGCACTTCTTCGTGACTAGCATCATATTCTAGTGTTAAAAAGACAATACTACGGCTCTACATCCTTTCCATGGCACTTCTTCGTGACTAGCATCATATTCTAGTGTTAAAAAGACAATACTACGGCTCTGCATCATCTCCATAGCACTTCTTCGTGACTAGCATCATATTCTAGTGTTAATCTGTTACAGCAGATCCGTGAGTAGGGTTGGGTGGGGTAGGTTGGGGTAGGGTAGGGTGGGGTGGGTTGGGATAGGTTGGGGTAGGGTAGGGTAGGGTGGGGTGGAATAGGTTGGGGTAGGGTAGGGTGGGATAGGTTGGGGTAGGGTAGGGTGGGGTGGGTTGGGATAGGTTGGGGTAGGGTAGGGTGGGATGGGGTAGGTTGGGGTGGGGTGGGGTGGGTTTGGGTAAGGTGGGGTGGGGTGGGGTGGCTTGGTTTGGTGTGGGATAGGTTGGGGTAGGGTAGGGTGGGGTGGGTTGGGATAGGTTGGGGTAGAGTAGGGTGGGTTGGGGTAGGGTAGGGTGGGATGGGGTGGGTTTGGGTGGGTTGGGGTAGGGTAGGGTAGGGTGGGGTGGGATAGATTGGGGTAGGGTGGGGTGGGATAGGTTGGGGTTGGGTGGGATGGGGTAGGGTGGGGTGGGATAGGTTGGGGTAGGGTAGGGTGGGATGGGGTGGGGTGGGTTTGGGTAAGGTGGGGTGGGGTGGGGTGGCTTGGTTTGGGGTGGGATGGGTTAGATTTGAATAGATTAGGTTAAGTTAGGTAACGAAGAAAATGAGAACGAAGGTGACCTAGGAGGGCTGGTTGAGGCTATAATTGAGGTCAGAGAGGGAGGGAGGGAGGGGAGAGAGTGAGAGAAGGGAGGGAGAGAGAGGAGGGAAGGGAGGGAGAGAGAGAGAGAGAAGGGAGGGAGGGATGGGGATGGGGAGGGGAAGCAGCAAAATAGGTTGAAAGAGAGAGTTAATGTGTTCTAAGCAATGCACCAAATCAACACCTCTTATCTCTCCTTTTTATCTAATCACTATTTTACCTCCCGTGCCCTGTAGCGGAGGGAGAGACGGGGGAGGGATGGAGGAAAGGCTGGAGGGAAGAGGGGAACCAGTGGAGGGAGGTAGAGAGGGTCCAGAGGGTCCGGAGAGAGTCAGTGTGTGTACTGGAGTGAGGTGGGTGAGGTGTGTGTTTTGGTAGCTCGCCTATTCGCACGGGATTTCCACACCCCCTTTGTTTATTGGTACCGCAGGACCGCTTGGTGTGAGTAACTGGTATTTCTCTCTCTCTCTCTCTCTCTTCTGCCTGTCTATATCTGTCTATCTAACTATCGTCTGTTGCTGTCTCTGTATCTGTCAGTCTGTCTGTCTCTAGCTGTCTACCTCCCTCCCTCCCTACCTACCTACCTACCTACCTACCTATCTGTGTGTCTGTCTGTCTATTTACCTGCCTATCTATCTATCTATCTAGCTTTGTCTACCCGCCTGTCTGTCTGTCTGTCTAATACTTAAGT
>NC_136956.1:1358474-1363474 GCF_032717465.1 Coenobita brevimanus
AAATGTTGGTAGGTAATGTTGGTAGGTAATGTTGGTAGGTAATGTTGGTAGGTAATGTTGGTAGGTAATGTTGGTAGGCAATGTTGGTAGGTAATGTTGGTAGGTAATGTTGGTAGGTAATGTTGGTAGGTAATGTTGGTAGGTAATGTTGGTAGGTAATGTTGGTAGGTAATGTTGGTAGGTAATGTTGGTAGGTAATGTTGGTAGGTAATGTTGGTAGGCAGTGTTGGTAGGTAATGTTGGTAGGTAATGTTGGTAGGTAATGTTGGTAGGTAATGTTGGTAGGTAATGTTGGTAGGTAATGTTGGTAGGTAATGTTGGTAGGTGATGTTGGTAGAATGTTGGTAGGTAATGTTGGTAGGTGATGTTGGTAGGTAATGTTGGTAGGTAATGTTGGTAGGTAATGTTGGTAGGATATGTTGGTAGGTAATGTTGGTAGGTAATGTTGGTAGGTAATGTTGGTTGTCTGTGTTTATCTGTTAATATTTCATTCCTACCTGCTTGTTTCTCTCTCTCTCTCTCTCTCTCTCACACACACACACACACACACACACACACACACACACACACACACACACAGTCTCTCTCTCTTTGTGTAAAGTTTATTTGGTGGAGAGAGAGAGGGAGAGAGAGAGAGAGAGAGAGAGAGAGAGAGAGAGAGAGGCTTAACCTTTGCACTACAACTATATTACTTGGTTTGCTTCCTACATGAAAGAGAGAGAGAGAGAGAGAGAGAGAGAGAGAGAGAGAGAGAGAGAGAGAGAGAATCATTGTCTTTCATTGCCACATGAGAGAGAGAGAGAGAGAGAGAGAGAGAGAGAGAGAGAGAGAGAGAGAGAGAGGGAATCATTGTCTTTCATTGCCACATGAGAGAGAGAGAGAGAGAGAGAGAGAGAGAGAGAGAATCATTGTCTTTCATTGCCACATGAGAGAGAGAGAGAGAGAGAGAGAGAGAGAATCATTGTGTTTCATTGCCACGTGAGAGAGAGAGAGAGAGAGAGAGAGAGAGAGAGAATGCTGACTCACTCTTACGCAATGTCCTGTACTCATACTACTGTAGTTACACTTCCACGAAAGAGAGAGGGAGAGAGAGAGAGAGAGAGAGAGACAGACAGACAGACAGACAGACATACAAACAGAGGGTGATGTAGAGAGAGAGACAGACAGAAAGACAGACAAACAGAGGGTGATTGTGTGTGTGTGTGTGTGTGTGTGTGTGTGTGTGTATGTGCTTTTTATATGTGTATGTGTGTGTGTGTGTGTTTTGTATGTATGTGTGTGTGTGTGTGTGTGTGTGTGTGTGTGTGCTTTTTATATGTGTATGTGTGTGTGTGTTTTTTTGTATATGTGAATGTGTGTGTGTGTGTTTTGTATGTATGTGTATGTGTGTGTGTGTGTTTTGTATATATATATGTGTGTGTGTGTTTTGTATGTATGTGTGAGTGTGTGTGTGTGAGAGAGAGAGAGGGGGGGGAGGTGCAGTAGGTATATATATGTATTTATTTAAAACATTTACAATTGAAGGACATTTTCTTGCATGAGGTGGCTCTCTCTCTCTCTCTCTCTCTCTCTCCATCCAACTTCTACCATCATCTTCAATATATCATCTTAACTCATGTCTAAAAGCGATTGTAGTTGATCTAAGAATGAGCCTCGTACTGAAGGGGTTAGTGAAGACTGTATATATTGAATAATGTATAAGAAAGTGTATAATCAGCTGTATAAAGGTGTATGATCGGCTGTATAGAATCATGCGGGTTTTATTCATACGGCAGGTGGTGGAGTGGGTTAATCAAATGCAGGTGTGTGTGGTAATCATAGGGGCATTTGTCTTCTTAGTATAATAGGAAAAGTGTATGGTAGGATACTTATTGACAGAGTTAGAGAAAGAACAGAGGAATTAGTTGTAGAAGAACAGGGAGGCTTTAGGAAGGGAAGAGGTTGTGTAGATCAGATATTCATTCTTAGATCTTTAGTGGAAAAGTTTCTAGAGAAGGGAAAGAAGTTGTATGCGGCTTTCATGGATTTGGAGAAAGCATATGACAGGGTGGATAGACTAGGATTGTGGAAAGTATTAAGAATATATGGAGTAGATGGGAAGTTGTTGAATGCTGTGAAGAGTATGTATGAGGGTGCTAAGGCTGCAGTGCATGTGGATGGTGAACTGAGTGAATTTTTCTCTTTGAAGGTTGGGTTGAAACAGGGATGTGTCATGTCTCCATGGTTGTTCAATCTGTACATGGATGGGGTAATAAAAGAGGTACAAGGTAGGGTAGTGGATGTTGGAGTGGCCCTGGTGAGAGAGGGCAGTGTTTGGAAACTCCCTGTACTGTTGTTTGCAGATGATACTGTGTTGTTGAGTGAAGACGAAGGGGAGCTGCAAGGCTTGGTGGATGAGTTTGAGAGAGTGTGTAAGAAACGGAATCTAAAGGTGAATGTAGGGAAGAGTAAAGTGATGGTCTTTGAGAGAGGTGAAGTCAGTGAATGTACAGCGAGGTTAGAGGGTGAGGAATTGGAAAATGTGAGTACTTTTAAGTACTTGGGTAGTGTGATGAGTAAGGATGGAAGTTTAGAGGGTGAAGTGCTTGAAAGGGTACAACAAGGAAGAAAGGTTGCTGGTTCTTCGATAGCAGTGATAAGAAACAGGGAAGTGAGCTTGGAAGTGAAAAAGCTACTACATGACAGTATTGTGATACCAACTCTAACGTATGGAAGTGAAGCTTGGACGTTGTTGGAGCGACAGAAGTCAAGAGTGAGAGCAGTGGAAATGAGTTATTTAAGAGGAGCCTGTGGAGTCACATGGAGAGACAGACTGACAAATGAGGAAGTGAAGGAGCGTTGTGGTGTGGATGTGGATGTGATAGGAAGCGTTAGGAGAAACACAGTGAGGTGGTTTGGCCATGTGGAGAGGATGGAGAGTGAGAGACTAACGAGGAGAGTGTATGTGAGTGAGATGGAGGAGGGGAGAGGGAGGGGGAGGCCGAGGATGAGATGGAGGGATGGAGTGGAGAGGTATATGAGAGAGGGGGTGTGAGCTGGGATCAGGGCAGTGAAATGGTGGGGGACTGGGCGACATGGAGGCGATTTGTTTGTGGCCACTCCTTACAGGATTAAGGCGTCCGGCAAAAAGATAGATAGTGTGCCCCTTACCTGTCAGGTGTAGTGCTGCCTAATTACTCACCTGCTCTGTGGTATAGTACACTAAGCCACAGTACAGTACAGATTACTTATAGTACATTGTAATAGGAAATGGATCGGGTATAGTGGTAGTGTTATTAGTTATTATTGTTGTTATTATAATAATAATAATAATAATAATAATAATAATTATTATTATTATTACCGGTATTATCTTCTTATAACTACTACTACTACCACTACTACTACTACCACTACTACTACTACCACTACTATTATTATTATAATACTATTATTATCATTACCATCATTATTATTATTGTTATTATTATTATTATTATTATTATTATTATTACTACTACTACTACTACTACTATTACTATTACGGTACTACTACTACTACTACTACTACTACTACTACCACCACCACTACTATTATTATTGTTATTATATTACTATTATTATTATTACCACTACTACTTTTATTATCATCATCATCATCATCATCATTATCATTACTATTATTATTATTATTATTACCATCATTATCATTATTATTATTATTACTACTACTTCTACTACTGCTACTACTACTACTACTATCATCATTCTCATTATTATTATCATCATTATTATTATTCTAGTTACTATGCTCAGTGTTAATATCATTGTTACCATCACTCTGTAGTTACCCAAGCAATTAGCCAGACTTGATGATAGTGTTAATTACTCCTTGCTTTACCCCGCCCTTCACACCCACCTGGTACACCCCCCCACAGGAAGCCCCGCGCCGCCTCCCAGACCTCCAGAATGCCCGCCTCCATCGCCGTGCCCCCGGAACAGGCCTCGCTGCTAGGGTGAGTACCGACCAGACCCATCGACCGCATGCAAATATAGTACTTTTATTTTTTCTGTTTTCTCTCGCTCTGGCTCGCTGTTCTCATCTCTCTCTCTCTCTCTCTCTCTCTCTCTCTCTCTCTCTCTCTCTCTCTCTCTCTCTCTCTCCACATATAAATGCTGTTCTATCGATTTATTTTCTCTCTCTCTCTCTCTCTCTCTCTCTCTCTCTCTCTCTCTCTCTCTCTCTCTCTTACTCAGATATTTTTGCTTTATATTTTTTCTCCATGGAGTGAGTACCTCAGCAACCCCATCAACCGCACGCAAATCCACCTTTATATATATATATATATATATATATATATATATATATATATATATATATATATATATATATATATATATATATATATATATATATATATATATATATATACCCCTTTCACCTTAACTTGGCCCAGATTATCGTCCTTTTGCCCAAACTATCGTCCAATTGCTTTTACGTCCTGTGTGTCAAAAGTTTTCGAGTCAATTCTCAATAGAAATATTTTAAAGCATCTTTCCTATCACAACCTTCTTTCTGATCGTCAGTATGGGTTCCGTCAGGGACGCTCCACTGGCGATCTTCTCACCTACCTTTCAGACTCCTGGTCATCCTCCTTTCGGGACTTTGGCGAAAGCTTTGCCATTGCACTTGACATCTCAAAGGCTTTCGATCGAGTCTGGCATAAATCTTTAATTTCCAAACTGCCCTCCTACGGTTTCTATCCTTCTATCTGTGCCTTCATCGCTAGCTTCCTTTCTGGTCGTTCTATAGCCGCTGTTGTAGACGGCCATCGTTCTTCTCCTAGATCTATCAACAGTGGTGTTCCTCAGGGCTCTGTCCTATCACCAACTCTCTTCCTTTTATTCATCAATGACCTTCTAAGCTGTACATCTAACCCTATCCACTCATACGCTGATGACTCCACCCTTCACCTTTTCATTCGGTTCCCGCAACGCCCATCTCAGCAGTTACTTCAAGA
>NC_136956.1:1383474-1385974 GCF_032717465.1 Coenobita brevimanus
GGTAATTTGTAGAGTGGATATTAATGTCATAGTTACCTGTTACGCATTAGTTTACCTGTTACGCATTAGTTTACCTGTTACGCATTAGTTTACCTGTTACACATTAGTTTACCTGTTACGCATTAGTTTACCTGTTACGCCTTAGTTTACCTGTTACGCATTAGTTTACCTGTTACGCATTAGTTTACCTGTTACACATTAGTTTACCTGTTACGCATTAGTTTACCTGTTACACATTAGTTTACCTGTTATACATTAGTTTACCTGTTACGCATGTCATAGTTACCTGTTACACATTAGTTTACCTGTTACGCATTAGTTTACCTGTTACGCATTAGTTTACCTGTTACGCATTAGTTTACCAATACACATTAGTTTACCTGTTACACATTACCTGTTACACATTAGTTTACCTGTTACACATTAGTTTACCTGTTACACATTAGTTTACCTGTTACGCATTAGTTTACCTGTTACACATTAGTTTACCTGTTACACATTAGTTTACTTGTTACACATTAGTTTACCTGTTACGCATATCATAGTTACCTGTTACGCATTAGTTTACCTGTTACACATTAGTTTACCTGTTACACATTATTTACCTGTTACACATTAGTTTACCTGTTACACATTAATTTACCTGTTACACATTAGTTTACCTGTTACGCATTAATTTACCTGTTACACATCAGTACCAAGTTCCACCGTAATGGCGACTCAATTATGACATTAGTAATATGAGACAGGTTTATATATTTTTTTTCAGTTCTAGTAACAATTTAACTGTTGCACAAATGGTATACATTCATACACACACGTACATACACATACACACGTACACGCACACATATATACACATGTATACCCATATACTGCATATATACATACATACACATCTATCTATCTATATACCTAGGCTGCTTCCCCCAAGGAAAGGGAGGTAGCCGAGACAGGATGACACACTCCCCATTTACTCATCCATTCAAACACATTCATTCGCATCTTAGCCCCAAAGGGGAGAACGGACAGATCCTCACCGCACCACACCGCACAAGGGTCAACTGCGCAATGCAACCAGTGACATCCGCAGCAGGGCCCGACAGCAGAGCTGGTTTACCCATGCCACATCATAACAAACCCATCCCCTTACCCGCACCTGACCTGACTAGCATACACATACATACACATATACATACACATGCACACACACACATATACATACCCAGACATACATATACATATACACACTCATACTCATTCTTATGTACGTTTCCACACATGTACACATATACCTGCACAAACAAATACACACATACACATTTACTTACACCCTCTTATATAAGCGTACACTAACATGGACATTACACACCTGTACACACCCATACAAGCAAATACACAAACATATACATGAACAGATGTACACATATAGCATTACATGTACACATTCATCCACACATACATACTTATACATACATAAAGCATAAATACATTCAACATTCACCATTTATCCAACTCGTAAAGTAGAATTTATGTTCTCTTTATCTATCTATCTATCTATCTATTGCCAGACGCCATAATCCCGTAAGGGGTGGCCATTTGACTCTGAGTTATTTGTTTTACGGGGAGGGGCACTAACCCTCCACCAACCCACTTGTTGACACGTAGGGAGCACGTATGGTTTGGTTATATGGTTACCACCCAGCGTTGTAAATGGTTTCTTGGCTTACAGGAAACCATTTGGCTTGTCACTCAATGTAAAGCCACCTGTAAAGGAAAGAAAAGCAATAAGAAGTGACAGGAAAGATGGGAGAAATAGGAAGAGAGGAGGACAGGCACAGAAAAAGAATGATAAAGGCTAAGGAAGAAGTAGGCAGCACTACATCAAGTGAGTGGATGATGGTGAGAAATAGGAAGAGAGGAGGACAGGCACAGAAAAATAATGATAAAGGCTAAGGAAGAAGTAGGCAGCACCACTTCAAGTGAGTGGATGATGGTCGCCACCACCTGCCACTATTTACGCTGTCATTTCAGTAAATCACAGCTCTTACGTAGTCTGCATCGGTATTTCATTAATAAGTGTGATTTAAGCTCTTTTAAAACCTGTAATAGTTGATTCCAAACTACCAGTACCTTATAGATGTTTAAGAAGGACCCGAAATCACAAGAGGAATTTCCTGTAAACTAGCACTTCTTAAGGAATATGTTTAATTATTATTGTGTCTAAATATTTCAACATTATTTACATTCTGCAAAGACTTCAGTACAAAAAGAGCACAGCAAAAGATATATCATTTAACGTGTCAAGTGGGGTTGGTGGAGGATTAGTGCCCCTCCCTGTAAAACAGTTAACTCTAAGCCCTTGGCCACCCCGTTTGGGATACATGGCGTCTGGCAGTGAATGAATGAATGAACTTTAAGGGACAGTTCTCTAAAAATGTCATTAGTATATCTCGATGTGTGAGTTATTGCTGTAATTAACTTTGGTCGTGCTGTGTCA
>NC_136956.1:1390974-1393474 GCF_032717465.1 Coenobita brevimanus
ACACTGAACAAAGCATACTCAAGACTTCTATCTATCGATCTGTGTCTATCTATCTGTCTATCTATCTGTCCGTCTGTCTGTCTGTCTGTCTATCTATCTATCTATCCATCCATCTGTATCTGTCTATCTATTTATCTATCTGTCTCCATCTATCTATCCATCCATCCATCTACCTATCTATCTATTTATCGATCTATCTATCTATCTATGTACATGTCTATCTGTCTTCCTATCTATCCATCCATCAATCTATCTATCTGTCCATCTGTCTATCCATCCTTCTACCTATCCACCCATCTATCTATCTATCTATCTTGCACACACACAAAAAATACATACATTAAATATATGTGTATTTTATATATTATGGGATGTGGTAGGTGGGGTGCTCACCATCCACTCACTTGATGTAGTGCTGCTCTCAGGTGTCTGCCGTTTCCTCTCCTCCATCCTTCTTTCCTTCCATCCTCTTCTGTCTTTCTTTCCTTCATTCTTTCCTCTTCCTTCTGCCTGTGGGTGACTTTACACTCCCTCTTCTGTCTTTCTTTCCTTCATTCTTTCCTCTTCCTTCTGCCTGTGGGTGACTTTACACTCCCTCTTCTGTCTTTCTTTCCTTCATTCTTTCCTCTTCCTTCTGCCTGTGGGTGACTCTACACTGAGTGACAAGCCAAATGGTTTCCTGTACACCAGGAAACCATTTACTACGCTGGGTGGTAACCATATAACCAAATTATGGCGCCTGGTGGTTTAGTGGGTAATTAAGGCGCTCCAGTTGGATTGAGCTGGTGAAGGTTTATATCCAAGGGATGGTTGGGGTTTATTGCTCATGTAATGCCACTCAGGAAAGAGTGAGGCTGGTCACTCTCATCTTAAATGTCAGGACCAACTTGCCTAGCTCCGGGCTCCTACGCTCCTCATGGGGCAACATAGGATTGGATGATGATGATGATATTGTGTTTTATATAATTTATTATAGTTCTAAAATAGTTTGGTAATTGACATGGTAGCCCGTTTCCTATGTCCTTCAGCCCTCCGTACCCTCCACCTCCACATATCACCTTTTTGGCGCTAACACCCACCGTCCATATTGAATACATGCCGGGGCTGTCTCATATAGGACTGGTGTAGTGGTATTGGGGGTGTTTTTTATGGTAGGTCTGCTGGTGAGGGCGTGGCAGTGGGAGTAGGGAATGAATGGATGCAAGGTAGGCATTGATGTGTGTTGCGGCACTGTCTGCTGGTGTGGGCGTGACTGGCGGTGGGAGTTGGAAATTAGGATGCAGGATAGACACTGGTAATACTGATTCTCTCTCTCTCTCTCTCTCTCTCTGTGCGTGTATATGTGTGTGTGTGTGTGTGTGTGTAATATATATCACTAGTTCCGGGTATATGTAAGTGAATGTGTACGTATGTGTGTATATATGTACCGTATGTATGTTTATGTATGTATGTATGTTTATGTATGTATGTATGTGTGTATGTGTATGTAGAGTAAATTCGTCACTAGTGAGATTGAGGTGTGGTGTGGTGTGGTATAGCGTAGTGTGGTGTGGTGTGGTGTGGCGTGACGTGGTGGCGTGGTGTGGTGTGGCGTGACGTGGTGGCGTGGTGTGGTGTGGTGGTGGTGTGGTAACTGCAGTGGGTGTGGTGACGTCAATAATGCAACCTAGAGACCGCTCCTTCATCGATTGAGTGTCTGGGAACTGCGCTGCCTTCCTCTGCATTCTTCTCTCCATATTTCTCCTTTTTCCTCCTCTTCCTCCTCCATTTCCCTATTTCCCCCTCTCTCCTCTATTTATCTATCCTTATCTATTTTTATTTTCGTTTGGGAAGTATTATTATATCTCCTTTTCACTTGTAGGGGCAGTATTTGTGGTTTTATTTCCATTTTTTCGTGAGTTTAAAGTGTTGGAATTTTCTCATAGTTACCCCTTAAATTGTACGGTTTTCTGTAATAGCCTCCGTTTTCTCTTACCCGTTTTTTATCGGTGACTGTGATATTTTTTGGAACGTCGTTATTTTTATATATTTTTTCATATATATCGTTCTCTCTACCTTCTCTCCACCTTCTTCCCTATTTCTATCGACTTCTGATGAATTTATCTATCACTTTTTCCCTCACTGTCTTTGTTTCTGTCTCTAATTCTCTCAATGTTTATAATTTTCTTCCAGCGCGCCAATTAAAAAAAAAATTGCTTGCTAGAACATTACGATATTTTACCAACTTATTCCATCTATCTATCTATATATCTATCTGTGTCTGTGTATGCATTTATCTATCTACGGTATCTATCTATCTATCCTCCTCGACCCCCTCCCTATCCCACAAAAGGACGATGGTGGACTGCAGGAGGGGGGGAACTTCAGCCTGCAGTCCACTGGGTTCCTGTTACGGATGAACCTTGAGCTGCTACTACTACTACTGCTACTACTGTTATCCGACGGGCATGCACTTCTTCGTGACTATCATCCTTTCACCTTAACTTGGCCCAGATTTTCG
>NC_136956.1:1408474-1435974 GCF_032717465.1 Coenobita brevimanus
GAAGTGCTATGGAAAGGATGTAGAGCCGTAGTATTGTCTTTTTAACACTAGAATATGTTGCTAGTCACGAAGAAGTGCAATGGAAAGGATGTAGAGCCGTAGTATTGTCTTTTTAACACTAGAATATGATGCTAGTCACAAAGAAGTGCTATGGAAAGGATGTAGAGCCGTAGTATTGTCTTTTTAACACTAGAATATGATGCTAGTCACGAAGAAGTGCTATGGAAAGGATGTAGAGCCGTAGTATTGTCTTTTTAACACTAGAATATGATGCTAGTCACGAAGAAGTGCCATGGAAAGGATGTAGAGCCGTAGTATTGTCTTTTTAACACTAGAATATGATGCTAGTCACGAAGAAGTGCCATGGAAAGGATGTAGAGCCGTAGTATTGTCTTTTTAACACTAGAATATGATGCTAGTCACGAAGAAGTGCTATGGAAAGGATGTAGAGCCGTAGTATTGTCTTTTTCTGCCACTGAGCTACGTGAAATAAGCTGCAAAAGGACGAAAATCTGGGCCAAGTTTAAGTGAAAGGATGATAGTCACGAAGAAGTGCTGTGGGAAGAACTTACATATTTTTCTCAGCAGTAATTCAGTGCCGGTTAAAGGAGCTCCCTAACACCTCTTCCTTACCGATTTATTTTTGGTTATGGCTGGGTAATGTCGTTTTGTAGGCTATTTATGCAGAGTATGGTGATATTTGAACGATTTATGTGTGTAGTAAACAAAATAAATCGCTTAGGAAAAGTTGTTAGGGAACTTGGCGATATTGGAAGGATTTATCTAACAGAAGAGGATAGGAAGGTGTAGTAATCCAAATAAATCGCTTAGGATGAGGTGTTAGGGAGCTCGGTGATATTGGAAGCTTTTAGGTAACAGAATAGGACAGTAAGGTGTAATAAGCAAAATAAATCACTTAGGAAAAGGTGTTAGGGAGCTTGGTGATATTAGAATGATTCAAGTAACAGAAGAGGTCGGCCAGGTATAATAAGCAAAATAAATCAATTAGGAAAAGGTGTTAGGGAGCTTGGTGATATTAGTATGATCTAGGCGACACAGAAGAGGTTGGCGAGGTGCAATAAGCAAAATAAACCGCTAAGGAAAAGGTGTTAGGGAGCTTCCTTCACTAACGAAAATACGGAACTAGTACTTAAGATATTCCGACAGGCGATTTATCTAGAATTCCGTTTTATATTAATATTTTGGCATTTTTAATTTGAAAAAGGAAGGAAGAAAATATATATTGAAGGAAGGACATGAATAGTACTTTTTTTTAAATTCGAAATAAATAAATAAATAGATTAATAAATAAAATAGATACGTAAGAAATGAATTTATAAATGAATAGTAATGTAAACAAACTGAAGAACAGATAAATAAATAGATCTATCTATCTATCTATCTATTGCCAGACGCCATAATCCCGTACGGGGTGGCCGTTTGTCTTTGAGTTAGTTGTTTTACGGGGAGGGGCACTAACCCTCCACCAACCCACTTGTTGACACGTAGGGAACACGTATGGTTTGGTTATATGGTTACCACCCAGCGTTGTAAATGGTTTCCTGGCTTACAGGAAACCATTTGGCTTGTCACTCAATGTAAAGCCACCTGTAAAGGAAAGAAAAGCAATAAGTAGTGACAGGAAAGATGGGAGAAATAGGAAGAGAGGAGGGCAGACACAGAAAAAGAATGATAAAGACTAAGGAAGAAGTAGGCAGCACTACATCAAGTGAGTGGATGATGGTGAGAAATAGGAAGAGAGGAGGACAACCACAGAAAAAGAATGATAAAGGTGAAGGAAGAAGTAGGCAGCACTACATCAAGTGAGTGGATGATGGTGAGAAATAGGAGGAGAGGAGGACAGGTACAGAAAAAGAATGATAAAGGCTAAGGAAGAAGTAGGCAGCACCACATCAAGTGAGTGGATGATGGTGAGAAATAGGAAGAGAGGAGGACAACCACAGAAAAAGAATGATAAAGGTGAAGGAAGAAGTAGGCAGCACTACATCAAGTGAGTGGATGATGGTGAGAAATAGGAAGAGAGGAGGACAGACAGAAAAAGAATGATAAAGGTGAAGGAAGAAGTAGGCAGCACCACATCAAGTGAGTGGATGGTGGTGAGAAATAGGAAAAGAGGAGGACAGGCACAGAAAAAGAATGATAAAAGCTATGGAAGAAGTAGGCAACACTACATCAAGTGAGTGGATACGGTAAATAAATAAATATCCGTTACTTTTCCGTTAAATTTCAAAATCCCCCAAATGGGAAAATTAAAAATAACACTGAGGTGGTTTGGCCATGTGGAGAGGATGGAGGGTGAGAGACTGACGAGGAGAGTGTGTGTGAGTGAGGTTTATGTGGTTACATGGAGAGACAGACTGGCAAATGAGGAAGTGAAGGAGCGTTGTGGTGTGGATGTGGATGTGATAGGAAGCGTTAGGAGAAACACACTGAGGTGGTTTGGCCATGTGGAGAGGATGGAGGGTGAAAGACTGACGAGGAGAGTGTATGTGAGTGAGGTGGAAGGGGGAAGAGGGAGGGGGAGGCCGAGGATGAGATGGAGGGACGGGGTGGAGAGGTATGGGGGTGTGTGACTTGGGAGCGGGGCAGTGAAATGGCGGGGGACAAGACGACGTGGAGGCGATTTGTTTGTGGCCACCCCAAACGGGATTGAGGCGTCTGGCAATAGATAGATAGATAGAATAACATTAAGACAAATAATAAATGAGTAATAAGTAGATAGATAAATCAGTAAATAGCCGTTACTTTTTCGGTTAAAATTGAAATTTCAAAAAACGAAAAAAAAAGTGAAGGATATTAATAACCAAATAAATAAAATAGATAGATAGATAGATAGAGAAATAGATAGCTTTTTCAGATAGATAGATAGAGAAATAGATAGCTTTTTCAGATAGATAGATAGAGAAATAGATAGCGTTTTCTTTTTCAGTTAATAAAATAAAATAACAAGTAAAGCACCAATAAATAACCAGCCAAACAACAGAATAAATCAATCAATAGCGGTTGCTT
Organism: Coenobita brevimanus; assembly: GCF_032717465.1. NCBI lineage: Eukaryota > Metazoa > Arthropoda > Malacostraca > Decapoda > Coenobitidae > Coenobita > Coenobita brevimanus. Next base: position 1,411,505 of record NC_136956.1, read on the forward strand.
CGGTTAAATTTGAAAATCACCAAAAAGAAAAAACAACAACAATAACAAGTAGAGGACAAGTAAATAAACAACCAAACAATAAAATAAATCAATAAATAACCGTTACTTTCCGTTAAAATTCGAAAATTCAAAAAGGACAAATCATGCTTTCCGCCATCCGCCATGAAGCCTGCGCCACCATAGATGATGAGTTTGACCTGTAAGTTGCTTTTCTGTACCTAGCACCTGTTCCTGAGCGATTTATTTTATCTATTTATTTTATTTTTGTGCATCTAAGTTGGTTCTTTGTTCCTAGCATCTGTTCCTGAGCGATTTATTTATTTATTTGCCATGTGGAGAGGATGGAGAATGAGAGACTGATGAGGAGAGTGTATGTGAGTGAGGTGGAGGGGGGGAGAGGGAGGGGGAGGCCGAGGATGAGATGGAGGGATGGAGTGGGTAGGCCTATATGAGAGAGGGGTGTGTGAGCTGGGAGCAGGACAGTGAAATGGCGGGGGACAGGGCGACATGGAGGCGATTTGTTTGTGGCCACCCCTTACGGGATTAAGGCGTCTGGCTGTAGATGGATAGATTTTATTTTTATTTTTTTGCATGTAAGTTGGTTCTTTGTTCCTAGCATCTGTTCCTGAGCGATTTGTTTTGGCATATAAGTTGGGTCTCTCTCTCTCTCTCTCTCTCTCTCTCTCATATCTGTCTACTCTCTCTAATCTCTTTCTCATATCTGTCTACTCTCTCTCTCTCTTTCTCATCTTTCTAATTCCTGTCTCTAATCTGTCTGTCTGTCTGTCTGTCTGTCTGTCTGTCTCTCTCTCTCTCTCTCTCTCTCTCTCTCTCTCTCAAATATCAACACAGCTCCCATTAGTAACCCACAAAAGGATACCAAGGTGTAATATACAAAATAAATCGGTAACGAAGAGTTGTTAAGTAAGATGCCGAAGCCACAGAAATAACATGATCATTTCTTTTTGCTCTCTCTCTCTCTCTCTCTCTCTCTCTCTCTCTCTCTCTCTCTCTCTCTCTCTCCTGGCAATATTTAACATCTATTTACCATTAAGTTTGCGAAATTCTATATATTTTTTACTTATTTAGAGAGAGAGAGAGAGAGAGAGAGAGAGAGAGAGAGAGAGAGAGGGAGGGAGAGAGGGAGGGAGGGAGAGAGAGGGAGGGAGGGAGAGAGAGAGAGACTTCACAGCTGTAGAACATTAAGTAGGAACTGGATTATAGGCGATTAAAAGGAAAAAAAAAAACTATTCCAGACTGATTAATTTTGGTAATGTAGTGGTTGCATGCATAATACATCACTTATCCAATCTCTCTCTCTCTCTCTCTCTCTCTCTCTCTCTCTCTTTCTCTCTCTCTCTCCCTGACGTCATAACCCACGGCACGTAAAGCCTGATATGGGGGGAGATAATTTTAGGCGCATTTCAGCATATAACCCGTTTAGAATTATTCTGAATGTTTTATCTCCAATTTCATCAAAAAATTCAAAGTGCTATTATTGTTAGTTGAAAAAAAAATATATATATATTTTAGAGTACCAATTTCGAGAATAGTCCGTCTTGGAATCGGGAGGTCAAAACAGTACATGTCGATTGTGGGTGTCTTTATCTTTTAATTGCTTTTTTAACCTTTTTCTGTCCCTTATACTGGAATATTTGTTACGAAATTTGTAAGAGGTGATCCTGAACTGCCCCCTTGTAAGTATGAAATGAGGTGTTATTCGTGTATTACCGTAGGAAAATGGAAAATAAGGGAGTGGGTGGCGTGTGTGATGGTGGTGCTTGGTGTTCGTATGTTAATTACCAGTACGTTTTTTGACCTCCTTTCTCTGATGACGTATTTTTCATTACCCTGACACCAGACTCACTCTCTCTCTCTCTCTCTCTCTCTACCACCTTCGTTTGTTGTATTAGCGAGACTCTCTCTCTCTCTCTCTCTCTACCACCTTCGTTTGTTGTATTAGCGAGACTCTCTCTCTCTCTCTCTCTCTCTCATCACCTTTCGTATTAGCACTACCTTTTACAGCAATAAATATTTTAGGTCAATTCTCTCTCTCTCTCTCTCTCTCTCTCTCTCTCTACCACCTTCGTTTGTTGTATTAGCGAGACTCTCTCTCTCTCTCTCTCTCTCTCTCTCTCTCTCTCTCTCTCTCTCTCATCACCTTTCGTATTAGCACTACCTTTTACAGCAATAAATATTTTAGGTCAATTCTCTCTCTCTCTCTCTCTCTCTCTCTCTCTACCACCTTCGTTTGTTGTATTAGCGAGACTCTCTCTCTCTCTCTCTCTCTCTCTCTCTCTCATCACCTTTCGTATTAGCACTACCTTTTACAGCAATAAATATTTTAGGTCAATTCTCTCTCTCTCTCTCTCTCTCTCTCTCATCACCTTTTGTATTAGCACTCTACCTTTTACAGCAATTAATATTTTAGGTCAACTCTCTCTCTCTCTCTCTCTCATCACCTTTTGTATTAGCACTCTACCTTTTACAGCAATTAATATTTTAGGTCAACTCTCTCTCTCTCTCTCTCTCTCTCTCTCATTACTGGAAGTTTGATGAGTGAAGTAATATAAAGACGATATTTAACCTGTGTAGTGAGAAATTTCGGTAAATATTAAGCAGAAGCCACAACAGGAATTCAAGTATTTTAAAGTGCTTTCCGTTTATAGCTCACAATTTACCAGCATTTTACTTTTATGGCTTTTGCACAGTAATTCCCTCCCTCCCTTCTCATCACCTTATAGTCATTAATATCCCCAGGGGTCATTTGCAAAGGAGTGTTTGAGGAGAAAAGTTGATGTATCATTTATAAAGGCTTGAACATACTTGCATACGATGGCCATGGTCACCTAATGGCAGTTCTTCATGCTGCTTGATCTCTGGCAGCCTCCCTCTAGTCCCTTATCCCTGAGGTCACACTTTATGACCTCATCACAGGTCATGTTTGGTCTGCCTTTCACAACGCTATTGCCAGACGCCTCAATCCTGTTCAGGGTGGCCACAAACAAAACGCCTCCAAGTCACTCTGTCACCCACCATTTGACTACCCTCCCCCCAACTCACCCCCCCCTCCCTCATATACCTCTCAACTCCATCCCTCCACCTCATCCTCGGTCTACCCCTCCCTCTCCCTCCCTCCACCTCACCTACATACACCCTCTTAGTCAGTCTTTCATTCTCCATTCTCTCCACATGTCCAAACCACCTCAGTGTATTTCTCCTAATCTTCTCAACCACATCCACATCTACATACAAACAGAATATACTTTAAAATGCTTGAATTCTGGCTGTGGCGTCTGCTAAATATAATCCAAATTGTCTCCTTGAAGCTGTATGAAATAATTTAGGGATTTTTGAATTTAGAATATGAGGGAGGGGGGAGTGAGTTGGGGGGAGGGCAGTCAAATGGTGGGTGACAGAGCAACTTGGAGGCGTTTTGTCTGTGGCCACCCTTTGTGGGATTAGGGTGTTGGGCTATAGATAGATAGATAGGGAGGGATGGAGTTGAGAGGTATATGAGGGAGGGGGGAGTGAGTTGGGGGGAGGGCAGTCAAATGGTGGGTGACAGCAACGTGGAGGCGTTTTGTCTGTGGCCCCCCCCTGTGGGATTAGGGCGTCGGGCTATAGATAGATAATTAGATAGAATTAAACTGATGTGAAGAGGTTACCAGCACAAAGGTACATTATATAGGCCAGGAGTTGGTAGAGAGGGATGGCTTGTGGTGGCACTGATATATCCAGATGAGAAGTATCCAGGTGACTCCACTGCCCTGTTATATAAATTGCTTACCTTACCTTTAGTGATCGTTTACCTTTAGTGATAGTAAAGAGGCCAGGGAGCATGGCGAATATAAATCTATCTATCTATAGCCAGATGCCATAATCCCGTAAAGGGTGGCCGTTTGTCTTCGAGTTAGTTGTTTTACGGGAAGGGCCATTAACCCTCCTCCAACCCAACTCTTCTTAAATTATTCACCTCAGTCTCAATGTAATGGTTATTGCTAGTCTTGAAAGGAGAAACACATTGAGGTGGTCTGGCCATGTGGAGAGGACAGAGAGTGAGAGATTAACAAGGAGTGTGTATGTGAGTGAGGTGCATGTGGAGTTACATGGAGAGACAGACTGACAAATGAGGAAGTGAAGGAGCGTTGTGATGTGGATGTGAATGTGATAGGAAGCATTGGGAGAAATACATTGAGGTGGTTTGGCCATGTAGAGAGGATGGAGAGTGAGAGACTAACAAGGAGTGTGTATGTGAGTGAGGTGGAGGCCAAGGATGAGATGAAGGAAGGAGTGGAGATATGAGAGAGGGGGGTGTGAGCTGAGAGGAGGGCAGTGAAATGGTGGGGGGCAGGTCGACATGGAGGCAATTTGTTTTTGGCCACCCCTTATGGGATTAAGGCATCTGGCTGTAGTTAGATAGACTAGCATTATATTTTCTGGTAGATTATTCCACTTAATAATTTCACTGCAGTAATTACCTCCTGTCCCATGAAAGGAGGATGGTGGTGGACTGCAGGATAAGGGCAACTGAAGCCTGCACTCCACGAAGGTCATGTCTAGGTGAGCCTGGGGCGGCAGAACCAACACACACGTTTGGTTTTTATGTTTGATTGAGAAAGGTCTGTCTTCATATAGTCAGACGCCTTAATCCCGTAAGGGGTGGCCACACACAAATTGTCTCCATGTCACCCTGTCCCCTGCCATTTCACTGCCCTCTCCCCAACTTAAACCCCCCTCTCTCATATATCTCTCCACTCCATCCCTCCATCTTATCCATGGTTTCTCCTTCCCTCTCCCCCACTCCACCTCACTCACATACACTCTCCTCATCAGTCTCTCACTCTCCATCCTCTCCACATGGCCAAACTGCCTCAGTGAATTTCTCCTAACACTTTCCGTCACATCCACACCACAACACTCCTTCACATCCTCATTTGTCAGGCTGTCTCTCCATGTAACTCCACATGCACCTCACTCACATACACTGTCCTCATCAGTCTCTCACTCTTCATCCTCTCCACATGGTCAAACCACCTCAGTGTGTTTCTCCTAACGCTTCCTATCACATCCACACCACAACACTCCTTCACTTCCTCATTTGTCAGTCTGTCTCTCCATGTAACTCCACATGCACCTCACTCACTTACACTCTCCTCGTCAGTCTCTCACTCTCCATCCTCTCCACATGGTCAAACCACCTCAGTGTGTTTCTCCTAAAGCTTCCTATCACATCCACACCACAACACTCCTTCACTTCCTCATTTGTCAGGCTGTCTCTCCATGTAACTCCACAGGCTCCTCTCAAGTAACTCATTTCCACTGCTCTCACTCTTGACTTGTGAAAGGTACACCATTAAAAAAAAAAATACTGGTTACCCTGAGGTGTGATGAATTCTAAAAAATGATTTGTAAAAGTGAAACCGTGTTCATTTGGTACTCACGGTTGTTCAGAATCTTTGTTCCATGTGTCATATTTTATCATTCCACAAAGTACAGTATATGACATGGTAATTTTAAAGACAGAATATTCATAGCCTTTACCATTTATAACAACTGATACATAAACAGTGATGCAAAATACTGTACACTGAACCCTCGGCTATCACGGGTTCCGCTATAGCGTATCTCGCTGTCACGCCTATATAAAAAAACTACCCAAATACCTTTTTCATGCACTAAATGCCTGCTATCGCGCACTGCAAATGTTCGAAAATTTCAAAAAGGCCAGGCTGCAGTGCTCCGCTCAGCCAACAAAAGCTTCACTCCGTGATTGGTCATGTGACGTCAGCGCCAGCTGAACGCTGATTGGCTGCCCAACCGAGTCTCCTGTCCGCCAAACCATTCAAGTGCGCGCCCTCAGACCGTGAACAGTGATAGCGAGAACAATAACCTTTTTTATGATATGACCATGGCCAACGTACCCCCTCCCCGTCCCCCTACCATCACCCAACATAATGCTGTGGCACCTGGCAGGGAAATAAAGAAGAGGAAGAACCTATGTTATGCAGATAAACTGGAAATGTGAAACTTATAGAGAATGGTGAGACCAAGCGAAGTGTGGGGAAGAAACACAACATCAATGAATCAACTGTGAGGGGTATTTATAAGAATCGTGATCACATCATAGAACATGCTCATTTTTAGACTATTATATATTAATAAGTGTTACAAAAAAGGTATCTTATGGGTAAATATTGAGGTCATGGCACCAATTAAAATTATTACCATAAGTTCTTCAATTCGGCTATCACGGTTTCGGCTATAGCGCAGCTATAGCGGGACCAATTGGGGGTGATAGCCGAGAGTTGAGTGTATACCATTTTGTGTGTGTGTGTGTGTGTGTGTGTGCATTTTTTTTTCACTTTTTTTGTTTATTGTTTTTTATTCTAGTATTTAAGAGGAGCCTGTGGAGTCACATGGAGAGACAGGCTGACAAATGAGGATATAAAGGAGCGTTGTGGCGTGGATGTGGATGTGATAGGAAGCGTTAGGAGAAACACGCTGAGGTGGTTTGGCCATGTGGAGAGGATGGAGGGTGAGAGACTGATGAGGAGAGTGTATGTGAGTGAGGTGGAAGGTGGGAGAGGGAGGGGGAGGCTGAGGATGAGATGGAGGGATGGGGTGGAGAGGTGTGTGAGTTGGGAGCGGGGCAGTGAAATGGTGGGGGACAGGGCGACGTGGAGGCGATTTGTTTGTGGCCAGCCTGTACGGGATTTAGGCATCTGGCAATAGATAGATAGACCATTTATAACAACTGATACATAAATAGTGATGCACAATATACCGTTTTTGTGTGTGTGTTCTTACCTAATTGTTCTTACCTAATTGTATCTTTACAGGAATGAGTCAAGCTCGTACTGTCCCGTGTCTTAGACCATATTTATCGTACATATCCTTAAATTTGTGAATTGTTTTGGCACACACTATTTCATTCGGTAGTGCATTCCATTGATCAATTGCTCTGTTTGGGAAACTGAATTTCCTTACGTCTTTATCACCTCTCTTCTTATGCAATTTTTTGCAGTGTCCTCTTGCTGATGCTTCTCCATATGTTAAGTAATCATTTATGTCTATTTTCTCCTTTCTTGATATGCATTTATATAGCATTATCATGTCACCTCTTTTCCTTCTCTCCGGTAGTGTTGTAGAATCATTTTATTTAGTCTTTCTTCGTAGCTTAGGTCCCTTAAGCTTGGTATCCATCTTGTAGCGGCCCTTTGAACTTTTTCAATCTTGTCTATGTGCTTTTTGAGATGAGGACTCCAGACTACTGATGCATATTCCAGGGTTGGTCTAATGAATGATGTTATTATCCTTCTTAGCATGTCTTCATTTATGTATGTGAATGCTATTCTCATATTTGCAAGCAGTGTATACATGTTCCGTACCTTCTCGCTGATGTGGTCAGCCGGAGATAGTCTGTTATTGATAATCACACCTAGATCTTTCTCTCTTTCTGATGTGTATAGGGTTTTATTTCCTAACTTATAATCCCAATCAGGTCTTTTTCCACTTTTACCAAACTTGATTACATGACACTTGTCCACATTGAATTCCATTTGCCATGTACTACTCCATTCATGAAGTTTATTTAATTCTTCTTGTAGCTCTTTACAAGAGTCTGTGTTAGTAATTCTCCTTTGTATTTTTGCATCATCTGCAAACATATTCAGATAGCTTTCATTTCCAGTGTTACTGTTTATATCATTTATATACACTAAAAACATGATTGGTGCCAGCACTGAACCCTGTGGTACTCCACTAGTCACTTCTTTCCATGATGAGTAGTTTCCTCTTAGTACTGTCCTCATTTCTCTTTTTATGAGAAAGTCTTGCATCCAACAAAACAGTTTGCCTCGAATTCCTCCTTGATGGTACAGTTTCCATAAAAGTCTTTGGTGTGGTACTGTGTCAAAAAGCTTTCTTGAAATCTAAATAGATACTGTCCACCCATCCTTCCCTTTCCTGTATTGTGTTTGTTACTCTGTCATAGTAGCTCAACAGATTAGTAACACATGATTTTCCTTTTCTGAAACCAAATTGTCTTTCTGTTATCATACTGTGTTCTTCTAGATGATTTACCCAAGCTTTTCTTATAAGTTTTTCTAATACCTTGCTTACAACACTGGTCAGTGATACTGGTCGGTAGTTGAGTGGATTTTGTCTATTTCCTTTCTTGAATAAGGGGACAATATTTGCTTTTTTCCAAATATCAGTTAGTTTACCTTGACTCAAGGATTTCTTGAAAATTAAAAATAATGGTTTACTTAACTCCTTTGCACATTCTCGTAACACCCAACATGAAATTTCATCAGGACCACTTGCTTTTCCTCTGTCTAATCTACTTAACTCCTCCTGTATTACTTTTTCTGCTATTTGTATATCTGGTAGTATGTGTGGACATGCGTGTTCCACATAGTCCCTCTCAAAAATTTTTTTCTTCTGTAAAAACTAATTGGAAATTCTTATTTAGTGCTTCACAAATATCTTTCTCTTGTGTATAAGTGATGCCCTCGTCCGTGATGGATTGTATTATATCTTTTACTTTGGTTTTGCTTCTGATATAGCTGTAAAACGGCTTTGGTTGATCACTACTTTCATTTATTATATCCTCCTCAAACTGTTTTTGGGCTTCCCTCCTTACTCTTGTATAATCGTGTGTGTGTGTGTGTGTGTGTGTGTGTGTGTGTGTGTGTGTGTGTGTGTGTGTGTGTGTGTGTGTGTGTGTGTGTGCTTTTTTTTTTCCCTTTTTTTGTTTATTGTTTTTTTAATTCTAGTTTGCTTTCATTCAAGTAACTGTTGTCTAATATTCCCTTTTCATTTGCTGTAATGTTATGCTCTTTGGCTAATCACTGCAGATTACAGGTTAAATAGATATAACAATGTCTGTCTATCTATCTATTGCCAGACGCCTCAATCCCATTTGGGGTGGCCACAAACAAATCGCCTCCACGTCGCCCTGTCCCCCGCCATTTCACTGCCCTGCTCCCAACTCACATACCCCTCTCTCATATACCTCTCCACCCCATCCCCCCTCAATATAGTAAAATGCTGTTATAAGGTATGAGCTTTATTGCATTTCAGTGTATATATAGTAGTAGTTAGCAATATTCAATACAGTACTGACTTTTCACCTTACCAAAAACACTAGACAGGCAGGACTGGGGTATCATTTAATATTCACTAAAAGCGTTATAAGAATCTAACTGACAATTTACTTTGGGAACAGAAACTACACATATCCTTAAGTACTCAAATACTGTCTATCTATTTATTGCCAGACGCCTCAATCCCGTTTGGGGTGGCCACAAACAAATCGCCTCCACGTCGCCCTGTCCCCCGCCATTTCACTGCCCCGCTCCCAACTCACACACCCCTCTCTCATATACCTCTCCACCCCATCCCTCCATCTCATCCTCGGCCTCCCCCTCCCTCTTCCCCCCTCTAATACCAGATATCTTATAAAAGCTCCTGATATTTTCATGTAACATTTTTGGGAGAAATCAGTAAAGGAGCAGCCAGTAGAGAAACTTACACTGTACTTGCAAAAACTGAAAAGAAAGTAATTGTCTTTGGATTCTCTTACTTTTAACCTTGGCTTGCACATAATGACCTATCTATCTATTGCCAGACGCCATAATCCCGTAAGGGGTGGCCATTTGACTCTGAGTTAGTTGTTTTACAGGGAGGGGCACTAATCCTCCACCAACCCACTTGTTGACACGTAGGGAACACGTATGGTTTGGTTATATGGTCACCACCCAGCGTTGTAAATGGTTTCTTGGCTTACAGGAAACCATTTGGCTTGTCACTTAATGTAAAGCCACCTGTAAAGGAAAGAAAAGCAATGAGAAGTGACAGGAAAGATGGGAGAAATCATAACCTAAATACAGTGACTAGAAAATGTAAAGTGAGATGTATTCTATTTTTGGCTGAAACAGATTTTGCCAATTAGAAAGAAAAAAATAATAATAAGACATTCTTTTTAGTTTCACTCACCCATAAGGAAACATACATGTTGATAATTGCTACCTCTGTCAAAGTTTCTGCCCTACTTTTATCATCATAATTCATAGCCTCATAACCAAATCCAATTAGGAAAATATAATAAGTAGGGATCATAGTCATTGCCATGTGGAGAGGATGGAGGGTGAAAGACTGACGAGGAGAGTGTATGTGAGTGAGGTGGATGTGGAGTCACGTGGAGAGACAGGCTGACGAATGAGGATATAAAGGAGCGTTGTGGTGTGGATGTGGATGTGATAGGAAGCGTTAGGAGGAACACACTGAGGTGGTTTGGCCATGTGGAGAGGATGGAGGGTGAAAGACTGACGAAGAGAGTGTATGTGAGTGACGCGGAGGGGGGAAGAGGAAGGGGGCGGCTGAGGATGAGATGGAGGGATGGGGTGGAGAGGTGTATGAGAGAGGGGGGTGTGAGTTGGGAGCAGGGCAGTGAAATGGCGGGAGACAGGGCAACTTGGAGGCGATTTGTTTGTGGCCACCCCAAACAGGATTGAGGCATCCGGCAATAGATAGATAGATAGATCATTGCTTAATAATCTTGTGACAGTTGTGAGTAAAGCTGGACCTACCTACATTGCCTGAATTATGAAATAGTCAGTATTTTACGAGTTAAATAAGCCACACAAGCTTTAGATAACATCGTCTAACAATAACAAATTGGTTAAAAATCTGCTGTGTATGTCAAAAAAAAAAAACAAATAATAATAATAATGCCACAAGTTTTTTTTTTGTAATATGAAAAAATAAAACAGGATTTTTTTTTTTTTTTTTTTTTTTTTTTCCATCACTATACATAAATAACTTTGCTAATAATAGATAAGATTTTTACTCCCCTGCCACAGAAGCAGTGTACAGACTGGGTTCTAACTCTTGGTTGAGAAAGGCACAGTACTGTATATGAGCTGGTTAATATTTGTACCATCATCCACTCACTTGATGTAGTGCTGCCTACTTCTTCCTTAGCCTTTATCATTCTTTTTCTGTGCCTGTCCTCCTCTCTTCCTATTTCTCCCATCTTTCCTGTCACTTCTTATTGCTTTTCTTTCCTTTACAGGTGGCTTTACATTGAGTGACAAGCCTAATGGTTTCCTGTAAGCCAAGAAACCATTTACAACGCTGGGTGGTAACCATATAACCAAACCATACGTGCTCCCTACGTGTCAACAAGTGGGTTGGTGGAGGGTTAGTGCCCCTCCCTGTAAAACAAATAACTCAGAGTCAAATGGCCACCCCTTACGGGATTATGGCATCTGGCAATAGATAGGTAGGTACTATTTGTGAGAGGGGAGTGTAAGTTGGAGGAAAGGCAGCGAGGTGGCAGGGGATGAGACAACATGGAGGTGATTTGTTTGTGGCCACCTCTAACAGGATCATGGCATCCGGCTAAAAGATAGACGGATAGAATTATTCAGACGGTACCGTACATTCATATATTTTGCCCCTTTTAGCAACTGATGCATTAATAACTTGCCAGAAGATATAATTTTGCCTATGTATTTGTGTTGCAGGTCAGTAGTAATTAACCTAACCTGTCTTGCATGGGTCGTGAAGAAGAAATACTGGGAAATCATCAGTAAGGTCTATGCTTTGGGCTGATGATTTTATTTATTTATTTATTTATGTATTTTTTTATTATTATTATTATTATTATTATTATTATTATTATTATTATTTTCATTTTATTCTTTTTTTTTTTCTTCTTTTTTTTCTTGACCAACTCTGGGCATAGGTTTCACAGCCTGTTTTCAAGGCCCAGTAGTCCTCCTACGTACCGTACACCTCTACATGTCACCACTTCAGCGAAATAATGATCATTTTAGAACTGTTGGTATCACAATACTGTCATGTAGTAACTTTTTCACTTCCATGCTCACTTCCCTGTTTCTTATCACTGCTTTCAAAGAACCAGCAACCTTTCTTCCCTGCTGTACCCTTTCAAGCACTTCACCCTCCAAACCTCCATCCTTACTCATCACACTACCCAAGTACTTAAATGTACTCACATTTTCCATTTCCTCACCATCCAACCTCACTGTACATTCACTGACTTCACCTCTCTCAAAAACCATCACTTTACTCTTCCCTACATTCACCTTTAGATTCTGTTTCTTACACACTCTCTCAAACTCATCCACCAAGCCTTGCAGCTCCCCTTCAACAACACAGTATCATCTGCAAACAACAGTACAGGGAGTTTCCAAACACTACCCTCTCTCACCAGGGCCACTCCAACATCCACTACCCTACCTTGTACCTCTTTTATTACCCCATCCATGTACAGATTGAACAACCATGGCGACATGACACATCCCTGTTTCAACCCAACCTTCAAAGAGAAAAATTCACTCAGTTCACCATCCACACGCACTGCAGCCTTAGCACCATCATACATACTCTTCACAGCATTCAACAACTTTCCATCTACTCCATATATTCTTAATACTTTCCACAATCAGAGAATGAAAGGGAGGCGGAGGAAAGGTTTAGGAAGTGGAGAGATGGTATGGGGCACAAGGGTTTAAGGGTAAATGCAGATAAAACAAAAGTGATGATATCTAGGGTTGGTGGTGGTACTGTCAAAGATGAGGGAGAGTGGCCATGTGCAGTTTGCCACAAGGGCGTGGGAAGTAATTCCATCTTGTGTGGTGTGTGTGATAAATGGGTGCGCAAGAGATGCAGTGTTATCAGAGATAGACTGCAAGATAATGCAGTGTTTATGATAAGCGGGTGCACAAGAGATGTAGTGGTATCAGAGGTAGACTGCAAGATAATGCTGATTTTATGTGTACGGCGTGCCGGGGTGAGCAGGTGGAGATTGTCAGACGAGAAAGGATTTAACTTGCTGGTGAATCTCTTGAGTGTGTGGAAGAGTTTTGTTATTTGGGAGACATGTTGTGTGCTGGAGGTGGGGCTGGAGCAGCTCTGTGGCTAGGGTGAGAAGCGGTTGGAAGAAGTTCAGGGAGCTCTTGCCTCTCCTGACATTGAGAGGGCTCTCCCTACGTGCTAAGGGGTCTTTGTATGCAGCATGTGTAAGGAGTGTAATGCTGTATGGCAGTGAGACCTGGGCAGTGAAGGAGGAAGATATTCGCCGGCTCAGACGTACAGAAAAGACAGTGATTAGGTGGATGTGCAGTGCGTCCCTGCGTCCAAGGCCTGTAGGGGCTGGGTTTACAATGGAAGAGTTGAGAGGTAGGATGGGACTGGAGTGTATTGGTGTTGTGATGAGAAGAGGTAGATTGAGGTGGTTTGGACATGTGGAGAGGATGGGGGATAATAATTGGGTGAGGAAGGTGAGAAGTGTTAATATTGGGGGTGGGGTAATGAGGGGTAGACCGAGAAAGACATGGGACGAAGTCATTAAGTGTGACCTTAGGGTTAAGGGACTGAACAGGGAGGCTGCAATGGATCGTGCAGCGTGGAGAGCCGCCATTAGGTGACCAAGGCCGACGCATGCAAGCATGTTGGAGCCTTTAAAAATGAAAACGAAAACGAATCCTTGTCTATCCATCCTGTCATATGCTTTCTCCAAATCCATGAAAGCCGCATACAACTTCTTTCCCTTCTCTAGAAACTTTTCCACTAAAGATCTAAGAATGAATATCTGATCTACACAACCTCTTCCCTTCCTAAAGCCTCCCTGTTCTTCTCCAACTAATTCCTCTGTTCTTTCCCTAACTCTGTCAATAAGTATCCTACCATACACTTTTCCTATTACACTAAGAAGACAAATGCCCCTATGATTACCACACACTTCTTTTTCCCCTTTTCCTTTGTACAAGGGAATAATTATACCTGACTTCCAATCCTCCGGGACTCTACCTTCCTCCCAGGCCAATCTGCACATCTTCCACATCCATTCTACTACTATCTCTCCCCCATGCTTCAGCATTTCACCACACATTCCATCAATTCCTGGGGCTTTCCCCAATTTAACTTTCTTCATTGCTTCCACAACTTCTATCCTACTGATTTCTTCCTGTCTTCTCACCTCCCTCCTTCTCCCAGCCATTCCCCAGACACTTATACTCGCATTACTTCCATCCTCTATGTTCAACAATTCCTTAAAGTGTTCTCTCCATCTGCTCACTTTTTCTCCCTTCTCCACTAGTAATCTACCATTTTTATCTTTCACTCCCCCACCAACTTCACTATAATAATAATAATAATAATAATAATAATAATAATAATAATAATCTATCTGTCTATAACCAAACACCATAATCCGGTAAGAGGTGGCCACAAACAAATCACCTCCATGTTGCCCTGTCCCCTGGCTTTGTAATGCTCATCCTGTGTTAAAAGAATAAAAAGATAGCCGTAGATAGATTATTATTATTATCACCCGGAAATAAGCAAAAATAATTAAATCCATAAAAATCATAACTGCGGAAATAATGACGATGATGGTTGTGTTCTGCCCCCATACCAGGCTGTGTTGTTTAGGGTTGGAGTTGTGAGTTTGTATTGTTATTCATGTCATCACGCTGCCCTTCCTCCCTCCCCCTCCCCTTCACCTCCCCCTCTCCCCTCCATTCACCTCCCCTCCCATACCTCGTGTCACCTTCACATTCCTATGCATCCCGTTCCTTCATATTCCCTCCCCCCCTCCCTCCTCTCTCTCCCCTACCCCTCCATCCCTTTTCCTCTCCCTCCACTCCCTTTAGCTGCTTCCTCCCCTCATTCCCCCCTCTCTCCTCCCTTCTCCCTACCTTCCCTTACCTCTCTCCCTGTCCTGTACTCCCTTCTCCCTTCTTCTCCTTCATTTTCCTCTCCCTTCCTTTCCCCTCCCCATTGTATCTTCCTGTCCTTGTCTCTCCTTCCTTCCTTTCCTTCCTCCTCTTCTCTTTCCTTTCTCTCTCTCCTTCCTCCCTTTCCTTTCTCTCTCTTTCCTCCCTTTCCTCCCTCACTCTTTCCTCCCTTTCCTTCCTCTCATTCCTCCCATTCCTGCTTTTTTCCTCCCATTCCATTCTTTCTCCTTCCTTTCTTTTCTTAGTCTCCTTCCTTCTCTCCATCCCTATCACTTTCCTCTCTCAATTGCACCTTCTCTACCTCCCTCCTCCATCATTTCTTCTCTCCATCCCTCCCTTCAGTTCTTCTCTACCTCCCTCCTCCATCTCTTCTCTCCATCCCTCTTCCATCTCTTCTCTCCATCCCTCCCTTCAGTTCTCTACCTCCCTCCTCCATCTCTTCTCTCCATCCCTCCCTTCAGTTCTCTACCTCCCTCCTCCATCTCTTCTCTCCATCCCTTCACTCAGTCTCTTCTACTCTCTCTGGTCACCTTATTCATCTTCACTTCCCTCCTTCTCCCCTACCAACCAAAAATACCTTATATTTTTTCTTCCCTCTCCTTTTCCATTCTCCTCCAGTATTTCCCTCTTGTCTGTCTCTCCTCCTCTCTCCCTTTTCTCTCCGTCTCTCCCCTCCCTGTGTCACTGCATTTTCTCTCCCTCCTGCACCCTTCCTCTCCCTCCTGCACCCTTCCTCTCCCTCCTGCACCCTTCCTCTCCCCTCCATACAACCCTATCCTGTCCACACCCCCAACTTTCCTCTCTCCCTTCTATTCTGTCACACTTTTCCCTCCCTGTCTCCCCTCCCTATATCACTGCACTTTCACTCCCTCCTATAGCCTTTCTCTCCCTCCCATACCCCTTCTCTCCCTCGCATACCCTTTCTCTCCCTCCCATACCCCTCCTCTCCCTCCCATACCCCTTCTCTCCCTCCCATACCCTTCCTCTCCCTCGCATACCCTTTCTCTCCCTCCCATACCCTCTTTCTCTCCCTAGCATACCCCTTCTCTCCCTCCCATACCCTTCCTCTCCTCCCATACCCCTTCTCTCCCTTCCATACCCTTCCTCTCCCTCCCATACCCCTTCTCTCCCTCCCATACCCTTCCTCTCCCTCCCATACCCCTTCTCTCCCTCCCATACCCCTTCTCTCCCTAGCATACCCTCTCTCTCTCCCTAGCATACCCTCTCTCTCTCCCTCCCACACCCCTTCTCTCCCTCTCATACCCTTCCTCTCCTTCCCATACCCTTCCTCTCCCTCCCATACCCCTTCTCTCCCTCGCATACCCCTTCTCTCCCTCCCATACCCCTTCTCTCCCTCCCATACCCTTTCTTTCCCTCCCATACCCCTTCTCTCCCTCCCATACCCCTTCTCTCCCTCCCAAACCCCTCACTCTCTATATTAAGTGTGTTTGTTTGGCTGTGGTTAATGAGTCTAGTCATGTACTCCTCACATTGCCATTCATCCACACCCACCCTCTTACTATGGCCCCCTTGCAGTTACACACGTACACACTCCTAACACACACACACACACACACACACACACACACACACACACACACACACACACACACACACACAGAAATGGTTTAAGACACGGGACAGTACGAGCGTGACTCATTCCTGTAAAGATGCAATTAGGTAAGAACACACACACACACACACACACACACACACACACACACACACACACACACACACACACACACACACACACACACACACACACACGGTATATAAACTACCCACAAAGTCATCTCTCTTTAGACAGCAAATGTTACAAATCTTATTACCAATCTCAAAATTACTTCTTCGTATCCTAATATCTTCATACATCCTAATTACTTTCAGATGTTGGGAGGTAATTAGCTGGTTTAATTTCCTATCTATCTGTCTATCTATTGCCAGATGCCTTAATCCCGTAAGGGGTGGCCACAAACAAATCGCCTCCATGTCGTCCTGTCCCCCGCCATTTCACTGCCCTGCTCCCAGCTCACACCCCCCTCTCTCATATACCTCTCCACTCCATCCCTCCATCTCATCCTTGGCCTCCCCCTTCCTCTCCCCCCCTCCACCTCACTCACACTCTCCTAGCTAGTCTCTCACTCTCCATCCCTCCATCTCATCCCCAGTCTTCCCCTCTCCATCCCTCCATCTCATCCTTGGCCTCCCCCTCCCTCTCCTCTCATATTCCTTTCCAAAAATGTATGTGGAATTCTTGATGGCCTTTTTGATGTGTAGGTTCATGGGTGCATCAGTACTACACCTAAATGTGGTATAAGGTGCCTTCATGTGGTGGCACTGATATAACCTGGTGGTGGAGCTGCCTGGTTCTATACACATCCCCCAACAGGAAGATGGTGGACTGAAAGAGATAAGAAACTTTAGCCTGAAATTTACCAGCATCACCGTGTATGTAGGTGAAGTGGAGGGAGGGGGAGACCGAGGATGAGGTGGAGGGATGGAGTGGAGAGGTATATGAGGGAGGGGGGAGCGAGCCAGGAACAGGGCAGTGAAATGGCGGGGGACAGGGTGACATGGAGGCGATTTGTTTGTGGCCACCCCTTACAGGATTGAGGCGTCTGGCAATAGATAGATAGATAGACAGATAATCAGATGAGCCAGGGGGAAAAAAATAAAAGGCTTTCCTCTCTTTCCCTGGCACTTCTTCATGACTAGCATCATATTCTAAGGCTGATCATGTGTTATACGGTACCTCAGCATTCAAGGTGGAGAGATGGCAGTTTTAGGCCAAGTTAGAGTGAAAAGAGTACATTGATGCTATCTGTCTATCTATCCATCTATCTATCTATCTATCTATAGCCCAACATCCTAATCCTGCAAAGGGTAGCTGCAGACAAAACACCTCCAAGTTGCTCTGTCACTCACCACTTGACCGCCCTCCCCCCAGCTCATTCCCACCTCCCTCATACTGTATACCTCTCCACCCCATCCCTCCACCTCATCCTCGGTCTCTCCCTCCCTCTCCCCCTACTTGCTGAATATTTGTGGTTGGGGGTTGAGGCCTTGTAGGGGTGACTAGAACTTGTGT
The DNA here is from genome assembly GCF_032717465.1 of Coenobita brevimanus. Classification (NCBI taxonomy): domain Eukaryota; kingdom Metazoa; phylum Arthropoda; class Malacostraca; order Decapoda; family Coenobitidae; genus Coenobita; species Coenobita brevimanus. Next base: position 1,429,370 of record NC_136956.1, read on the forward strand.
CGGTTAAGGAAGGCCCCTAGCACCTCTTCCTTAGCTATTTATTTTTGGATATAGCTGGTTAACATTATTTTGTACCTTATGTGGAGAGGATGGAGAGTGAGAAACTGATGAGGAGAGTGTATGTGAGTGAGGTGGAGGAGGAGAGAGGGAGGGGGGAGGCCAAGGATGAGATGGAGGGATGGAGTGGAGAGGTATGTGAGAAAGGGGTATGTGAGCTGGGAGCAGGGCAGTGAACTGGCGGGGGACAGGGTGACATGGAGGCGATTTGTTTGTGGCCACCCCTTACAGGATTAAGGCATCTGGCAATAGATAGATAGTTATTTTTTTACGACAGTGCCAAGCGAGTTATTTATACGTTGTTTTTGTTTTTTAGGACTTTTTTTTTCTTTAAATGCGAGGAAGAAGGAACCCAAGGCCAGAAGTATTTATATGTTGTTTTTATTTTATTTTAATTTATTTATTTTTAAGGAGAGTGCCAAGCAAGTGATTTATGTTGTTGTTGTTTTTCCAGTACTATGCCGAGCGAGGGCCTGGATGACATCGAGCTGCGTCACGTGCAGCTCTCGACCGCCAATTGCCGCAGCCTCAGCGATGATGGTTCGGGCGGCCCCGTGCAGACCGTGGCCACCAGGTTCGGCCCGGTGACCGTGGCCGTCGCTGGCAATATCTCTGACCCCGTGATACTGACCTACCATGACCTCGGCCTTAACCATGTCACCAATTTCCAGGTGTGTTTGTTGGTGTTATTGTTCATTGTTCGACAGCTTCAGGAAAAATATATTGGTTAGAAAAGGGATCTGTATTTTGTTTTTGTTGATATGGAGAAGGCCTTTGACAGAGTCCCTAGAGAGGTGGTGAAGTGGGCAATGAGAAAGCTTGGCTTGGAGGAGTGGCTGGTTAGGGTGGTTATGGCCATGTATGTGGGTGCTCACACCCAGGTAAGAGTGAATGGAGATTTGAGTGATGGGTTTTCCGTGAATGTTGGTGTGCATCAGGGGTCAGTCTTGAGTCCCATGTTGTTTATCATGGCACTTGAAGCCCTCTCACGTGACTTCAGAAATGGACTCCCATGGGAGATGTTGTATGCTGATGATTTGGTGTTGCTTGCAGAGAACAAAAGGGAGGCGGAGGAAGGGTTTAGGAAGTGGAGAGATGGTGTGGGGCACAAAGGCTTAAAAGTTAATGCAGATAAAACAAAAGTGATGATATCTAGGGTTGGTGGCAGTACTGTCAAAGACGAGGGAGAGTGGCCATGTGCAGTTTGCCACAAGGGCGTGGGAAGTAATACCATCTTGGCGGTGTTTGTGATAAGTGAGTGCATAAGAGATGTAGTGGTATTAGAGATAGACTGCAAGATAATGCAGTGTTTGTGATAAGTGGGTGCACAAGAGATGTAGTGGTATTAGAGATAGACTGCGAGATAATGCAGTGTTTGTGATAAGTGGGTGCACAAGAGATGTTGTGGTATTAGAGATAGACTGCAAGATAATGCAATGTCTGTGATAAGTGGGTGCATAAGAGATGTAGTGGTATTAGTGATAGACTGCAAGATAATGCAGTGTTTATGATAAGTGGGTGCACAAGAGATGTAGTGGTATCAGAGATAGACTGCGAGATAATGCAATGTCTGTGATAAGTGGGTGCATAAGAGATGTAGTGGTATTAGTGATAGACTGCAAGATAATGCAGTGTTTATGATAAGTGGGTGCACAAGAGATGTAGTGGTATCAGAGATAGACTGCGAGATAATGCTGATTTTATGTGTACGGCGTGTCGGGGAGATCAGGTGGAGATTGTCAGACATGAAAGGATTGAACTTGCTGGTGAATCTCTTGAGTGTGTGGATGAGTTTTGTTATTTGGGAGACATGTTGTGTGCTGGAGGTGGGGCTGGAGCAGCTCTGTGGCTAGGGTGAGAAGTGGTTGGAAGAAGTTCAGGGAGCTGTTGCCTTTCCTGACACTGAGAGGGCTCTCCCTCAGTGCTAAGGGATCTTTGTATGCAGCATGTGTTAGGAGTGTAATGCTGTATGGTAGTAGACCTGGGCAGTAAAGGAAGAGGATATTCACAGGTTCAAAGATACAGAAAAGACAATGATTAGGTGGATGTGCAGTGCGTCCCTGCATCCAAGGCCTGGAGGGGCTGGGTTTTCAATGGAAGAGTTGAGAGGTAGGATGGGACTGGAGTGTATTGGTGTTGTGATGAGGAGAGGTAGATTGAGGTGGTTTGGACATGTGGAGAGGATGGGGGATGATAATTGGGTGAGGAAGGTGAGAAGTGTTAATATTGGGGGTGGGGTTATGAGGGGTAGACCAAGAAAGACATGGGACGAGGTCATTAAGTGTGACCTCAGGGTTAAGGGACTGAACAGGGAGGCTGCAATGGATCGTGCAGCGTGGACAGCCGCCATTAGGTGACCAAGGCCGACACATGCAAGAATGTTGGAGCCTTTAAAAATGAAACGAATGACCTACCTAACCCTGCTACTACTACTACTACTACTACTTTTACTACTACTACTACTACTACTAATGAAGATAATAATAATAATAATAAAGATGATAATGACATACCTAACCCTAATAATAATAATAATAATACTGTAATAATAACAACAGTAATAATAATAATAATAATAATAATAATAATAATAATAATAACGACCTACCTAACCCCAATCACCCTCCCCTTCAGGCGTTCTTCCTCTACCCCGAGATGCGCAATGTTGTCAACAACTTCTGCATCATCCACGTCAACGCTGTCGGCCAGGAGGAGGGCGCCGGCACCTTGCGAGAAGGGTACGTACACAGAATACGTACATGGGGTATGGGTGTGTCCATGGGGGAAGGGTATGTATGCAGGAAAGGATACACACATGAGAGAAGGGGTGTGTACACGGGAAGGATGCATACACAGGGGAAGGATACATACACAGGGGAAGGATACATACACTGGGGATGGATACGTACACAGGGGAAGGATACATACACAGGGGAAGGATACGTACACGGGAAGGATACGTACACAGGGGAAGGATACGTACACAGGGGAAGGATACGTACACAGGGGAAGGATACGTACACAGGGGAAGGATACGTACATAGGGGAAGGATACATACACAGGAGAAGGATACGTACACGGGAAGGATACATACACAGGGGAAGGATACGTACATAGGGGAAGGATACGTACACAGGGGAAGGATACGTACATAGGGGAAGGATATGTACACAGGGGAAGGATACGTACACAGCCTTGGTCACCTACTGGCAGCTCTCCACACTGCTTGATCTCTGGCAGCACCTGTGTTCAGTCCCTTATCCCTGAGGTCACACTCTCTCTCTCTCTCACTCACTCACACACTCACTTTCTCCTATCCTATTCATTGTAACTTCATTCTCTCTCTCTCTCTCTCTCTCTCTCACTCACTCACTCACTTTCTCCTATCCTATTCATTGTAACTTCATTCTCTCTCTCTCTCTCTCTCTCTCTCTCTCTCTCTCTCTCACTCACTTTCTCCTATCCTATTCATTGTAACTTCATTCTCTCTCTCTCTCACTCACTCACTTTCTCCTGTCCTATTCATTGTAACTTCATTCTCTCTCTCTCTCTCTCTCTCTCTCTCTCACTCACTTTCTCCTATCCTATTCATTGTAACTTCATTCTCTCTCTCTCTCTCTTTCTTTCTTTCTCTCTGCCTCACAACCCCACCCCCAACATTCACACCTCTCATCTTCCACACCCAGCCGTCACCCTCCATCCTCTCCACAAAATATACAGTAGTTACGTTTGGCCATGTGGAGAGGATGGAGGGTGAAAGACTGACGAGGAGAGTGTATGTGAGTGAGGTGGATGTGGAGTCACGTGGAGAGACAGGCTGACGATTGAGGATATAAAGGAGCGTTGTGGTGTGGATGTGGATGTGATAGGAAGCGTTAGGAGGAACACACTGAGGTGGTTTGGCCATGTGGAGAGGATGGAGGGTGAGAGACTGACGAAGAGAGTGTATGTGAGTGAGGTGGAGGGGGGAAGAGGGAGGGGGAGGCCGAGGATGAGATGGAGGGATGGGGTGGAGAGGTATATGAGAGAAGGGGGTGTGAGTTGGGAGCAGGGCAGTGAAATGGCAGGGAACAGGGCGACGTGGAGGCGATTTGTTTGTGGCCACCCTGAACGGGATTGAGGCGTCTGGCAATAGTTAGATAGATAGATAGATGTTTCAGGTGGTTGTTGATGCTTGTGGAAATCTGTTACTGTAGTTTAGTCCTTTAACGTTTATCTATTTAAGGCATCTGGCGATAGATAGATAGATAGACCATTTATCTATCTTTAACCAGACGCCATAATTCTGTAAGGGGTGGCCATTTGTCTTTGAGTTAGTTGTTTTACAGGGAGGGGCACTAACCCTTCACCAACCCACTTGTTGACACGTAGGGAACACGTATGGTTTGGTTATATGGTTACCACCCAGCGTTGTAAATAGTTTCCTGGCTTACAGGAAACCATTAGGCTTGTCACTCAATGTAAAGCCACCTGTAAAGGAAAGAAAAGCAATAAAAAGTGGCAGGAAAGATGGGAGAAATAGGAAGAGAGGAGGGCAGACACAGAAAAAGAATGATAAAGGTGAAGGAAGAAGTAGGCAGCACTACATCAAGTGAGTGGATGATGGTGAGAAATAGGAAGAGAGGAGGACAGACACAGAAAAAGAATGATAAAGGTGAAGGAAGAAGTAGGCAGCACTACATCAAGTGAGTGGATGATGGTGAGAAATAGGAAGAGAGGAGGACAGACACAGAAAAAGAATGATAAAGGTGAAGGAAGAAGTAGGCAGCACTACATCAAGTGAGTGGATGATGGTGAGAAATAGGAAGAGAGGAGGGCAGACACAGAAAAAGAATGATAAAGGTGAAGGAAGAAGTAGGCAGCACTACATCAAGTGAGTGGATGATGGTGAGAAACAGGAAGAGAGGAGGGCAGACACTGATAAAGGTGAAGGAAGAAGTAGACAGCACTACATCAAGTGAGTGGATGATGGTGAGAAATAGGAAGAGAGGAGGACAGACACAGAAAAAGAATGATAAAGGTGAAGGAAGAAGTAGGCAGCACTACATCAGGTGAGTGGATGATGGTGAGAAATAGGAAGAGAGGAGGACAGACACAGGAAAAGAATGATAAAGGTGAAGGAAGAAGTAGGCAGCACTACATCAGGTGAGTGGATGATGTTTGCCACCACCTACCACAAAAGTTAAAATAAACAGAGCATATCTTCTCTCCATAGCATCTGGTTATAGATAGATATATGCAGATAGATAGATAGATTGTTAGATAGATAGATAAATAGATAGACAGAGAGAGAAAAATAGATAAAATAAACGTAGCATATTATCTTCTCTGTAGCATCTGGTTCTAGATAGATATATACAGATAGATAGATACATAGATATATTGATAGATAGGTAGATAGACAGATAGATAGATAGACAGATAGATAGATAGACAGATAGATTGATAGATAGGTAGATAGACAGATAGATTGATAGATAGATAGATTGATAGATAGGTAGATAGACAGATAGATTGATAGATAGACAGATAGATTGATAGATAGATAAATAGACATAGATTGATAGATAGATAGATAGGCAGATAGATTGATAGATAGATAGATAGACAGATAGATAGGTAGATAAACAGATAGATTGATAGATAGATAGACAGATAGATAAAATACACCTAAAATATCTTCCCTCGGCAGTTACGTCTATCCCACCATGGACGAGCTTGCCGAGACCCTGACCTGCGTAAAGAACCACTTCCATCTGCGTACCTTCATCGGCTTTGGGGTCGGCCTGGGCGCAAACGTCCTCGCCCGCTACGCCATCAAGTACCCCGCTGACGTGAGTGGCCGAGAGAGAGAGAGAGGGAGAGAGAGAGGAGGGAGATAATTGAAAAGAGGGAGAGAGAGAGAGAGACAGACAGACAGACAGACAGACAGACAGAGGAGGGAGATAAAGAAGGGAGAGAGAGAGAGAGAGGGAGAGAGAGAGAGGAGGGAGAGAAAGGAAAGTGAGAGAGACAGAGACAGACAGAGGAGGGAGATAAAGAAAGGAGAGAGAGAGAGAGAGAGAGAGAGAGAGAAATAGACGGACTGACAGACAGAGGAGGGAGATAAAGAAGAGAGGGAGAGGGAGAGAGAGACAGACAGACAGACAGACAGAGGAGAGAGGTAAAGAAAAGAGGGAGAGAGAGAGACAGACAGAGACAGACAGAGGAGGGAAATAAAGGAAAGAGAGAGAGAGAGAGAGAGAGAAAGGAGAGAGATAAAGAAGAGAGAGAGAGAGAGAGAGAGAGATAAAGAAGAGAGGGGGAGAGAGAGGGAGAGGAGAAAATTACTATACTTCTTTAGAATATTACAGATTGATTTATGGATATTTGAGAGAGAGAGAGAGAGAGAGAGAGAGAGAGAGAGAGAGAGAGAGAGAGGAAAAATTACTATACTTTCTTTGAACAAAACTAGATTTTTGTATATATGAGAGAGAGAGAGGGGGGGGGGGAGGAGGAAGACAGAAAGGGAAGGAAAAAGATGGAGGGAAAGGAGAGGAAAGTTATT